>NC_037671.1:128365280-128492358 GCF_003255815.1 Theropithecus gelada | reverse complement strand
CCCAGGCTGGAGTGCAGTGGCCGGATCTCAGCTCACTGCAAGCTCCGCCTCCTGGGTTCACGTCATTCTCCGGCCTCAGCCTCCCGAGTAGCTGGGACTACAGGCGCCCGCCACCTCGCCCGGCTAGTTTTTTGTATTTTTTAGTAGAGACAGGGTTTCACCGGGTTAGCCAGGATGGTCTCGATCTCCTGACCTCGTGATCCGCCCGTCTCGGCCTCCCAAAGTGCTGGAATTACAGGCTTGAGCCACCGCGCCCGGCCTATTATATCAATTCTTAATAGTAGTTATAAATTTTAATAGGAACCGGGAAGACTACAACATTTATCGGTTCACAAGTGGGTTTTTCTTAATCCTGCTGTCTTCAGGTATACATTTACGTCCCAATTTCTTTAAGACACAGAGTCATAAAGATATTCGGGTGTTCCCTGAGCCACAAAGCGGAAGAGCCTCCCTCGGCCCCTGGGAGCCTTCTCAGGAATCGGGCTGTGTGCAGAGATTCTCATCACCTTCGGGCATGAGGTGAGGCTGGGCAAGGACCACCCAGCTCCCTAACCCCTACTCATTCACCTCCTGCCCCAGTTCAAATCAATAAATATTTACCGGCGGCTACAGGTGCCTGGGGAGGCGGAAAGGAACAAGTCATGGGCCCCCACCCAAGGAGGGGGCAGGATGCAGTGTAAGAGCTTGGTCACTGAGGTGCTTGGCCTCAGGCCACCACTGCACCTGCACAATTAGGTACATGGTAAGAGCATGGTGACGGTTCTCTCTCCGCTGGGGTGACATGGGGATGTTAGGTGACCTCGAGGGCCACTGACAGTCAGATGTGGAAGCCTCAGGTCCATTGCAAATGGATCCAGTCTAATGGGGGAGACAGACCTGCCTTCCTCACACGACCATTGCCAGCGTCGACGTTAGATTTGGGGAAAGTTCAGAGGAGTGAGCCAGCCTCCCTGGGGGGCTTCCAAGAGGTGGACTTATAGCCAGACTTTGAAGGGTGGGCAGGGTTAGAGTCACGAGCAAAGGGCAGAGGAAGCAGTACGAGCAAAGGTGGGGACCTGAGCAGACCCACTGGGGCAGCAGGAGGGCAGGAGGTGTCTGGGAAGCAGGTGGAGCTGTCCTGTCCCCGTCAGCTGCTGCGAGAAGGTGGGGACAGAGGGGAAAATGGAGGGAGACTGGTGCTTCCATGTCCACTGGTCAGGGGTGGGAGCTGATTAGTAACTGAGGGAGAAAACATAAGATCCTCTCTGAGTGGAAAGTCTCTAGCAGTGACTATCTCTGAGTCCTTCTCCAGGTCCAAAGCTCTGCCATTTCTACCTTTGCTGCTGTGAAATATATATGTCATATATATGTGTGTGTGTGTATATATATGTGTCATATGTGTGTGTGTGTGTGTATATATATATATACTGTTTGTACATGTGTATGTACATGTGTGTCTATGTGGGTGTGCATATATGTGTGTATATCTGGATATGTTTATGTGTGTGTATATATGTGTATGTGAACATGTATGAGCACACATATGTATGTGTGCATGTATATGTGTATATAAATATTATAGATTCAGATTTTCCCATATTTCCCCATATTCTGCCAACAGGAATAGAACAAGCTACATAAATTGCCACAAACTGTCAAATGTTCAGGATTCTCTATTCTCAGAGTTCAAAGAGAAGTAGTTGTAATGATGGTTTTCATATTGAAATGAGAACTAGTAAGCTAAGCTAACCTAGAGAGGCTTCTAGCAAATAGATCTTGAATTGTTCCTTGCCTGAAATGTATCTAAGCAATCCATGCCAAAAAAAAAAGTAGTAAATATGCAATTTTGTCCAAATCTCATGAAAAATTGAGAAAAAGCTAGATTATCTGGGCTTTGGCAAGTACTTCCCCATGGAGTTACACGCACAGAACATTGAAGGAGTGGTCGGGAGGCCAGGATCCCAAGTCAGACTGTGAGAATTCAATCTCTGTGTGTCTTTTCGTTTCTAGTCTGATTGACGGACTGTGGAGTGCATTCTCCAAAAGCAAATTTTAGGGGAGCCACAAAGTCAGACGGGGCTGGGTGGGGAAGCACCTTCGGTTGCCTGCTTGCCACAGCTGCTAGTCAGGGAATAGATACATCAGGGCTGTTCCTCATCTTCCTGGTCTGCTGACCCACAATTACCCTCACTCAAAAACATTGTAGATGGGACCGGGCGCTGTGGCTCACACCTGCAATCCCAGCACAAATCCCAGCGCTTTGAGAAGCTGAGGCGGGCAGATCACCTGAGGTCAGGAGTTCAAGACCAGCCTGGCCAGCATGGTGAAACCCCGTCTCTACTAAAAATACAAAAATGACCCAGGTGTGGTGGTACGTGCCTGTGGTCCCAGCTACTCAGGAGGCTGAGGCAGGAGAATCACTTGAGCCCAGGAGGCGGAGGTTGCAGTGAGCCGAGATTGCACCACTGCACTCCAGCCTGGGCAACAGAGTAAAATTCTGTCTCACTACAAACAAACAAACAAACAAAACCCATCAAACATTGTAGAAGAAGGAAACTCCCTCACTGTGGATCACGTGCATCACTTCTGAAGATTTATTTTGTTAAGGAAAGAAACTTTGTTTGCCTCGGCTTTTGGGTTGGTAATGAGTTTTCCTCGTTCAGCTCATTAGCCCATAGAACAACTGGTTCAGCGCAACACGCTGGCAGGGCCCTGAAGGAGAAGATAATCCTGCTCTTTCTGAATCCATAGGATAATAATGGCAAATTCTGGGCTTATTAAAATACATGGTGTCACCAGCTCATCAGAAAGGGCCACAGGCAGTATACCAACACAGTTCTGGTCTTGTAGTTTCAAAAGACTAATTACTTTTAAAATAAAATAAAGAGAACTTACCTGTCATTTAGCTGATGCCTGTAAAAGCTCTTTCTAGCTAATGGAGATTTCTGCAAATGATTCAGTACACATTTTCCACAGTGCTTCACAAATCATATTGGGGTATAGTTGTTCGCGGCATTTCATACCTGAGTGAGGTGTGATCATGTTTTAATTAGGATCCTGTAAGGTGAAAATAGACCGTACATGCAAATAGTCAGAACTAATTGCCTATTTTCACTAATACATAGTGATTTCTAAGAAAATTATGATTAATTTTAAATGAACTAAAAATATGAAGTGATATCCAACCTGAATCCTGTGATAGGGCTTGCAAGTTTCTTACCCCTAAAGGGCTTAATCTTTGTGATTTCATTTATAGCCATTCATGAACACAGGCAATAGTGTTTGCAGATCTTTATAAAAATGTGTGACGTGGATTGTTAACATTAGCTTGGCCTCAAGGTAATTTTCCTTTAGAAGTGTTTATATACTTTAATAGACAACTGACAGACTATTGGGGCTTCAAGCCCTTTCCTTATAAATTTGAATCCACCTTTATGTTATAACTATATTCAATTTTCTCTAGATTATATGTGCCAATACAAAAATTCTAACCTTTTCCCCTTGTTTTAATATTTTTCTGTGTGTTTTTATATGCAAATCAGAAACATTGACAGAGCTGAAACACTCATCCCATCTGTTATCCTTGTCCTTTTTTCCTTCTCCTCTACCCCCACCAATCACAAGTGGGACCCTGAAAACCCAGGACTGTAATGCGTGAAAGATCTAGAAACGAGGAGATGTAGAACACACTAATAGGAAGAGCCCATGGTCAGAGCACCCCTGCAGACTGTCAGGAGCTAAGAATGGAGGAAAACAAATAATCATTAAGCCATGCCCCATGGAGAGGCAATGGGAGGTGCATAAGAAATGTTTCTGGAAGTCCTGACCAGGGCAATCAGGCATGAAAAAGAAATAAAAAGAGAGGAAGTCAAACTATCCCTGTTTGCAGACAATGTGATTCTATACCTACAAAACCCCATAGCCTCTGCTCAAGACCTCCTTGATCTGATAAGCAACTTTAGCAAAGTTTCAGGATACAAAATCAATGTACAAAAATCACTAACTTTCCTATACACCACCAACAGCCAAGCTGAGAGCCAAATCAAGAACACAATCCCATTCACAATAGCCACAAAAGGAATAAAATACCTAGGATATAGCTAACCATGGAGGTGAAAGATCTCTACAATGAGAACTGCAAAAGACTGCTCAAAGAAATCAGAGATGACATGAACAAATGGAAAAACATTTCATGATTATAGATAGAAGAATCAATATTGTTAAAATGGCCATACTGCCCAAAGCAATTTACAGATTCGATGCTATTCCAATTAATCTACCAATGACATTCTTCACAGAATTAGAAAAAAACTATTTTAAAATTTATGTGGAGCCAAAAAGAGCCTGAACAGCCAAAGCAATCCTAAGCAAAAAGAACAAAGCTGGAGGCAACACATTACCCAACTTCAAACTACATGACAAGGCTACAGTAACCAAAACAGGATGTAATGGTATAAAAACAGACACATAAACCAATGGAACAGAATAGAGAGCCCAGAAATAAGGCTGCACACCTACAGCCATCTGCTCTTTGACAAACCCGACAAAAGCAATAGGGAAAGGACTCCCTATTCAATAAATGGTGGTGGGATAACTGGCTAGCTATATGCAGAAAATTGAAACTGGACCCCTTCCTTACACTATGCACAAAAATCAACTCAAGATGAATTAAAGACTTAAATGTAAAACCTAAAACTATAAAAATCCTGGAAGATAATCTCAAAAATACCATTCTGGACATAGGATCTAGCAAAGATTTCATGACAAAGACACCAAAAGATGTTGCAACAAAAACAAAAATTGACAAATAGGACTTAATTAAACTAAAGAGCTTCTGCACAGCAAAGGAAACCATCGACAGAGTAAACAGACAGCTCACAGAATGGGAGGAAATATTTCCAAACTATGCATCTGACAAAAGCCTAAAATCCAGAATCTCTAAGGAATTTAAAGGAATTTACAAGCAAAAACCAAACAACCCCATTCAAAAGTGGGCAAATGACATCAACAGACATTTTTCAAAAGAAGACACACACAGCCAATAAGCATATGAAAAAATGCTTCACATCACTGATCATTACTGAAAAGCAAATCAAATTCACAATGAGATACCACCTCACACCAATCAGAATGGCTATTGTTAAAAAGTCAAAAAATAGCAGATGCTGGCAAGGTTGCAGAGAAAAGAGAATGCTATACACTGCTGGTGGGAGTGTAAATTAGTTCAGCCATTGTGGAAAGCAGTGTGGCGATTCCTCAAAGAACTTAAAACAGAATTACCATTTGACCCAGCAACGCCCTTATTGGCTATATACCCAAAGGAATATATATCATTTTACCATAAAGACACATGCACATGTATATTCATGACAACATGCTTCACAATAGCAAAGACATGAAGTCAACCTAAATGCCTATCAATGGTAGACTGGATAAAAAATGTGGTACATATACACTATGGAATACTTTGCAGCCATGAAAAAGAAGGGGATCATGGCTGTTGCAGCAACATGGATGGAGCTTCTATCCTAAGCAAACTAACACAGGAACAGAAAAGCAAATCCCACATATTCTCATTTATAAGTGGAAATAAACAAGAACACATGGATACAAAGAGGAGAACAACAGACACTGGGGATCACTTGAGATTGGAGGCTGGGAGAAGGGAGAGGATCAAAAATGTACTTATCAGGCACTACGCTTGGTACCTGGGTGACAAACTAATCTGTACACCAAACATCTGAGACACACAGTTTGTTATATAGGTAACTATATAACGAACCTGCACATGTACCCCTGAGCCCAAAATAAAAGTTAAAAAAAGAAAAGGAAAGTAAACCCCCCAAATAGAAATATTTCTCAGGCTCTTGGAGAAGCTCTCCCCTCACAGGGAATGGGGAGAATAGAGTCAAGAGAAAAGGTTCTCTTTTTGTTGTCTTAAGTTTCCCCAGAGAAGCTTTATCACAAGTAATCTCAAATCCAGATCTGGTTGAATTCTCTGAAAGAGAAAGAAATGCAAAATGAACCCTTAACTCAGGAAGGTTGATTGAGAGAAGGTGCTAATATTTGTTTTCCTTTTCCTCAATTCTGAAAATATCATACTTCATCTTTTTTCTTTTACCAATGTTTTTAAGTATGTTCACTTTGCTATCAGGTCAATTTGGTGTGTGTTGGACATTTCTCTAGGATTTTATTTCTTTTCTTAATAAATAGTAAAATATTTGTCAACATATCGCTTTTGGCATTCTGTTTTTTAAAAAGGCTTTGTAGAAAGTGAGAGATTTCTCCAAACGAATTGATTTTAGTCGCAGAACACGCATTTCTTTTTAATCTCTGGCCCCAGTGCTACTTATCTCTTACAAGAAAGCAAGCTTTCCTTTTAGAAAGTGGTCTGTTCCCTCATTATTGTATTTATAATTTAGAGTATGGTTAGTCTCTGTCTGCTGAAATGAAAATGATGACCACAGCCTATTAAGTTTTTCCAAATGGACCAGGTGATACCCAGGGTTTCAAAAGTCTGAAAACAAACAAATGATCAATGATCAAAGAAATGAAGGTATAAGGCCTAAACTTTGCAACATAAAAATAAACACATCCTCAAGCAATACTGAAATTGATTGTCATTTCCTTGGTTCACATTTCTGCTCATTACACATCAGACGTTTCCATGATATTCAACTCCGTACGGTTTAGATGTGAGAACAGCACATGGAAACAAGGACACTCACACCCAGTTGTGTTTCCCATCCCTGTTTCCTGGCTCATCACTGTATGATGAGCTGCTTGAGGGAGCTGCTCTTCACACTTAACACCCAGCACTTAGCGTGTGCCCAGATAGAACGGAGGTATGGATGGTAGCCTGCTCCATTTTGATATTAGATTAAAATGCAAGCATCTCATTTCTTTCTACAAAATTAAAATATAAGACTGTCAGGATCCATAAGTGTCTCTTACAATGAAAGTGGAAGAATTACAATCATTACAATCCATAATCTTATTTTTACAATAAAAATATGAATCACTGTTCACAAATATTCAGTGCAATAGAATACCAAGTGAGACTGTGCCTGTCTTAGAAAGAAAGGCAAGCTCTCAATCTGTGGATACCATATGGATGTCGCTGAGAAGGAGTGGGGACTTGGGCGGCAAAGCTGCCAGGCGTTTGGGAGCATATGGAAGTGGCCTGTTTGGGGCCACAGACGGTCGGGCAATGCTTCCTTCTCTCTTCACAGTTGTCTAACATATTGCCACTGTCTACATGAGCATAACTTAATAGCCAATTTGAATTCTATTGTAGTTAAACTTGGTGTTATCCTGTTAGTAAACTAGCTTATATTGCACAATCGAGTCCAAAGATTATTTTTGCTTTATTTACTACATAATGCAAATACTCTGTAAAGAACTGAAACCACTTTTATTCATAGACTATTTTGGAGATTTCCTTTTCTTTTCTTTTCTTCTTTTTTCTCTTCTTTTCTTGTCCTAAGACATAACGTAGTACATTCAGTGAAGATGACAGTGGTAGTGCTAGTATAGTATACAAATTAGAAAAAGAATAATTGCAGAAATCAGACTCTAAGCTACATTTTACTTTAAGAAAAAAAAGATTGTCAGGTTATCATGTTAAAATTAGCATCTTCTCTATGTTAATAAATCAATTTTGTGATGAAAAGTCCAGAAATAAAATAACAAATGTGCATTTTATTTAGCTATTTTTAGTGTGCTATTGGCTTTGAAGCTAATTTGGCTAAGCAAACGTTTGGATTTCGGTCTTTTTTGGTATCACTTCCTAGGATTTTAGTGCAGTGGCTCCTAAAAAGAATACTCAAATATTACTTATAATCCCCCCAAATATATCTTCTTTGCATGGAATAAAATGTGAACTAATTTGGAGAAAGGAACAGTTTAGACATACATTTCATTAATATAAATATCCACCTCAAAGTATGTGGATTAGCATCTCTTAGAATTGATGTTACAATGCTAACGAGAGTAAAAGAAAAACAAAGTACCGGTCTACAAAAATATTTGTCTAATGCCTGATGTTAGATTATTATGCTGAAAAGCACATTAGCTAATGTGAAATGATGTTCTTCTCCAAATTTATTACATTTTCCCCCTCTGTGTTAAATTTTCTTTAAAAGGAGATCTCACAGGAGTGGATAGGCAAGCTGTATCTGTGAACAGCTACAAATAGAAGCACAAGACAAAGTAATCTATAGGCTGACACTCACATTCATTTACTAAATAAGGTCGTGAGCAATATTAAGCACATTTTTCTGACACCTTTCCCGGTTGACAAGAAGTTGAGTGCATTCAGTAAATGAAGTACACGGTGAACTATTGTTAGTATTTATCAGGAAACATGATGAGTGGCCCTGAAATAGAGCATCTTACCATCCAAATTTTTCAGTAACCTTAATAAAGAATAGTCAGTGGCCTTAGTACAGACTAGCTGGAGTACATCTAAGCAGTATTAATGTCACAGTCCACCTCACCATAAAAGTGGAGCTTTGCAAAAGGACCAGAAATGGATTTGGATGGGCAAGTTTGAAAGTAGTTGTAAGTGGATCCGGCATTTTATATTTCGTTGATCAATTTATAAATCTATAATTAAAAGAAAACTACATTGAGCAGTTGGGCATAAAGTAGAGATTGAATGATACCCACAACAAGTAATTGTTAATATTGACAGGTTATGCTACAGGGATTGCCTAATTTCACAGATAAGGATAGCACAAAATGAGACAACTGCTACATAATGTTTGTTCTAAAGGAATATTATGACATTACTGAGTTTTGAATTTTCCTTTGTATTGACTTTTTTCATAATGCATGAAATAAGCATATATCAACCTAGTTAATACCTGAACAAGACAACACATCCAAGCCATAATTTGATATAAAGCATATGACACAAAGGAAATATCATATTGTAAATATCATATTGCAAACTAACAACTGAAAACTTCCATATGTCTAAAGTACATAAACATATTCTTTATTTTACCTTCACATTCTTTATTTTAAAGAAAGAAAAGCTATTGCAACTCAGCAGTGAACAAGGCAAAGACAGTCAATTGAAATCAACCCTCCATTGCACAGTAACAGTATATGTGTGAAGTTCTTGAGCCGAGCCCCTAAAAGTCTCCATGAACATCAAACCATGCCTGTTGGGGGACCTCAGTTCTCCACCAAATGTCTTGTTAATTGAGCTTTGGCAAATGTTTCCATGAGGACCACTGTCACCCGTCATGCTCATGAGAGTCATGGCCTATGCTTCCACATATTTTTAAATATCTTATTAAAGATTACAGAGCAGTCAGGTGAGTACACACACAATTCCATCCAGACTATGAATGGAAGGACAGCATAATGTACTGACTTTCTGCTCTTTAATGGACTTTACCTGTGACCCAAATATATTCCTTCTAAAGCATTTATAGAACTATCAAAGTTTAGATATTTTAATACCAATGTGTTATCCATTCCATAATGCAGAATATCTTTCTAAAATGTGAAAAAGTGCCAAGCATTCGGTGGTCTACAATAAGTGTTGAACATGAGGACAAAGAGAATTCACTGGAGGACCCTCATTAAAAAATATCCCCACTGAGAATAAAGCAGAGACCACCAGAGTGGACAGAGTACTCACCGTGGCCTTAGAAGGTGGAGCTCCCAATTGGGTGCACCTGTTTCTATGGGCTAGGACCATAACCTCTGAGCATTAACTTCCTCTTCCAAAGCACGTGGATGATATCTACTGCAGGGGCATGTTGAAGGGATTAAATTGGTTAATGCATACTGAAGCAGCCACTAAATGTCTCAGTTAAATACATGTATCTCTTCCCCTTACTTTTGCTGAGAACAAAATAATTTCGGTTCTATGTTGCACCCAGTTGTACTAAAGGGCATAACCTTGAATGTTTGAAAAGGAAAACTCTCTTCAGTTCAATGGAAAATACAGGACATGTTAAGTAAGAAACAGCAAGTTCTTTAAATCAGTGAATAGCTGTGTTAGGGGGGAGAAAATGTGGTTCATCCCAAGGCGGCCAAGAGTTGACCTGGTGAACTCTCTGGTTGGTTTTATGCCTTATTTAATCACACATTAAACAGATCTGAAGTTTCTTAAAATGTAAAAATGTCTTCCTTCAAGTAATAAGGACTTAATAAAATTCTTCACTACTTCACTGGAGCCTTATTTGACAATACTCAATTTTTTCTCCTAGGCTTACATGATAGATTCTATGACAGAATCTTTCTCTCCCACCATCTTTTGCAAAAATTCCCCTTTGGCTCTTAACTCTACCATTATGACAGCAACACTTAAAGCTGACCTTTTTTTGACAGAGTTAGAAATTTTCCTCCAGGCAATGTCGTGATTATTCAATGCTTATGTGTAAATTCTGCAACTGTCTCATACTTCACAGAAACATTTTATAATCCTGCATACTATTCCGTCATTGGTTTAATGAAAACATTAACACTTG
This sequence comes from Theropithecus gelada, assembly GCF_003255815.1. NCBI lineage: Eukaryota > Metazoa > Chordata > Mammalia > Primates > Cercopithecidae > Theropithecus > Theropithecus gelada. The sequence continues at coordinate 128,481,889 of NC_037671.1, read as the reverse complement.
GTTTCCATAATATTTTCCCTATGGTAGAGTCACTGTTTTATAGAGTAAAGGGACAGATATCTGATGAACAAATTTTTTAAATTTATTTTATCTACCAATAACATGGAAATATCAAGCTTATATACACAGGTGGACTTGAACCTTTACCATATTTGATTATTTTTCACAACTTAGAATCTAGGCATATATCTACATAATAGAGCTTTTTACAGAAGTCTTTGGAAAAGAACACATTTGTTGTGATTCTCAGTGTTTAAATCAATTGCACACAACAAAATGACTCATGAAAACATTCTACTTAATATGGTATATCTTACTATAGTAAAAGATGACTTCCTAGTTCCTCCCCCTATAAGAGTTACCAATGTAAGCAGTTGAAATGGTTGAGTCTCTTGGCTTTGCACTCCTGCCAAGTTTGGTTTGTGACTAGGAAAATAAGCAAACAAGTCATAAGGGTATGGGAGGAGGGTAGCAATAATGCAGTGTTTATTCTCTTCCTCTTCTTCAATAATTCAGTCCAGAACCACCAAGTGGAGCTGAGCACAGTCAGCATCCACCTGCAGTGGCAGAGAGAGCCATTGTGGTCCAGAGAGGGGCATCAGGGCCTAAGAAGAGTGAGGAAGACATCTACGTGGTTGGGAAGCACTGGCAATGGCCCTGCAAGTGGGATGAGAATACCAGAGTAACCAGAAAGGCATCTGCACTGGGATGAAGAAGGAGTACAGAGTAGTGGGATATTGATTACATACAGGGGTAGAGCAAATGAGTAAATATGAAAAGGATAATGGGAGCCAAGAGAGTTAAAAATATGAAAAGATAGAGAATTTGAAAGTACTCTGGGGTACTGGATTAGAGTTGAGATACTGGCATAAACTCATGATTTTCATTATAGATAAAGGTAGCTGTGGAAATGAGCATGGTTGTATCTATGTGTATGTGTGTACAGCTCTGTTCACTGTGAGGGCCTGGGAGCACTGGCACCCAAAAGCAATGAGCACATCTGGTACGTGGATTTTGGTTTCTAAGTACCATTCTCCCTAAAAAGGAGCCAATGCTACTTGGAGAAATGGCCAGTTCTGGAACTAGGGCAGGAAAAGTCCAAGATGATCCTGGAACAGAGCCATGTCAAAAAGAAAGAAAATGCTTAAAGAGCAAAGGGGACATGTGCAGGGGACACAGATGCTGGCTCAAAAGGGTTGCCCAATTGCCAAGTCAGGGACCCTTTGAGCTTCAAAATAAATGATAGTAAAATGGACTATAACCCACAGACTACATTAGGAATTAATGACTCCATATTAATATAAATGAATAAATGAATAAAAGTTTGATAAAAAATTATATATTTACCATTATTTCATATTATCTCCCAACAAAATACATATTAATTATAAAGGGAAGAAGAGTAACTTTACTATGGAAACTGAAAATCTTAATTGAAGGATCAAGGTTAACTTGGCCATGAAATGGACAAGTTAAAAGCATGTAGCAGCTGATGGAGCACAGTGGGATATATCTGCCAAAAATGCAAAACCTGACTCTAATCATTAGGAAGTATCAGACAAACCCCAATTGAGGGATGTTCAGTTTTTGAAAAACAAAACTGCCCTGTAATCTTTAAAATGTCTGCTCAAGCCTGTAATCCCAGCACTTTGGGAGGCCGAGACGGGCGGATCACAAGGTCAGGAGATCGAGACCATCCTGGCTAACACGGCGAAACCCCGTCTCTACTAAAAACACAAAAAATTAGCCGGGCGAGGTGGCGGCGCCTGTAGTCCCAGCTACTCGGGAGGCTGAGGCAGGAGAATAGCGGGAACCCGGGAGGCGGAGCTTGCAGTGAGCTGAGATCTGGCCACTGCACTCCAGCCTGGGCGACAGAGCGAGACTCCGTCTCAAAAAAAAATAAAAAAAAATAAAAAATAAAATAAAATGTCTAGGGCATGAAAGTCAAGGGGAAAAAAAAAACTGAAGAACTGTTTTAGACAGGAGAATAAAGAGACATCACAAATAATGCAACATGTGATTCTAGATTGATCTTTTTGCTATCAAGGATGTTATTGGGACAACTGGCATTATCTGAATGAGTTGGGGATAAAATGGTAGTAATATACCGGTGTTTGTTGCATTTCAGTGCTTGTATTGTGATTATGTAGGAGAATGTCCTTGTTTGTAGGGAATATACACTGAACTATTTAGGGTCTTTTTGGTGATAAATGAGGTTTAGTATCTTTTCATGTGATTATTGGCCATTTATACTTTTTTTATGAAGCGTCTATGCATATCCTTTACCCATTTTTCTATTGTTTTAGTTATTTTTTTCTCATTGATTGGTATTAGTTATTTGTAAATTAAGGAAATTAGCCCTTTGTCAGTTATAGGTATTACAAATACCCCTGCTTAAAGTTTACAAATAAATCCATTGATCTTTTCCTCAAGGACAGTAAGGAATTTTGCTTAGTTCTGTTTTTACATTTTAATTATTTGCTCTATCTGAAATTTACATTGGTTTGAATAATGAGATGAAGATCTAGCTGTACATTTTTAAAAATGATTAGTCAATTGCCCCGACACCATATAAAAAGTAGCCTCTCTTTTTCCCACCTTTGAAACACAACCTTTATCACAATCTAAATTCTACTTTATTTTGATCTAATTTTGGACTCCATTCTGTTCCTAACTATTTCTTCTCCAGGGCCAACCAAATGCTTTTCATTATTCAATAACATGCTTCGGTAGAGTATTGTCCAATAGAACCTTCTACAGTGATGAAAATGTTCTCTGTTTACTCCATCCAGTGTAGTAGCTACCATCACATTGAGCCTGGAGATGTGGCTAGTGTGACTGAGGACCTGAATTTTTTATTTTATAAATTTCTAATTAATTTAAACTTAAATTTCAAATAGCCACATGTGACTAGTGGCTACCATATTTGACAGCAGAGTTTTATTATCCTACTGGGGAGTTTCTACCCAGTCTTTCCACAGTTTTCCAAGACATTCTCACACGTTTATTTTTCCTTATTTTTCCTTCTCATAAGAAATCTAGATTTTCTGGTCTTCCAGAAAAGGTCACAATGAATTTACAGAACACTTCAGGTACAATTGTTATACTTTTAAAGTATGACATCATTAAGCCTTCTTTTAAGTCTCTCAGTAGAGTTTTAAAGTTTTCTTTGTATAAATTTGTACATCATCTTTTAAATAGATATTTTATCTTTTGTTTTTTTATTTTTTGTTTTGTTTTGTTTGCTGTCATAAATGGTGTACTTATTTCAATGTCTTTTACTATATTTTCTCACTGATAATTATTTATATATAGTGCAGCTATGTAGGTATATTTTGTAATCTTTTGGGTAATTTTCTTTATATTTTCAGGTTGTTAATCATAGAATCTGCAAATAGTAATAATAATTCTTCCTTCCAGTATTCAAACTTTCGATTTATTTCTCATTTAACACCATTGACTGCCATTTCAATGGCAGTTTTAAATAGTTGTAGCAATGGTTAAGATCCTCGTCTTGTTCCATATTTTAATAGGTATGTTTTAGCATTTTATCCTTAAGCCTCATGCTGGCTTAAAAAAAAAAATCTGTCAATTCTTGCCTTACCACTGATTTTTAACATCAGAAATGAATGTCGATGTTTATTAACATGCCTCTTGTCCTACCTCCTATGTAAGTTATATAATTTACCTCCTCTAACATACTACAACTATATATTAATTTGACCCATTTGTAATTTTTTTAATTTACCCATGTATTCAGGAAATAAATGCCACTCAGTCATGGCATATTTTTTTGTACAATGTACTGCTAAATTTCTTTAGTAATTATGTAAAGATGTTTGTAATATTCAAGATAATCATCTATTTTAGAACTATTCTATCAACTTTCAGTGTCAGTGGTATGCCGTCATTATTTAAAAGAATTTTGGAGGATTCTTTCTATAATAGTTGAAATAGGCTTAAATAGAGAAATATCATTCCATGGAAAGTTGAATTCATTTACTTCTAACGCCATCTTGGTATGCCATATTTTTATATTAATTCAGTAATAGCTTTAATAACGTGCATTGTTATATTGTTCTGTTTTCTGTCTCTTCTGGAGTCAATTTAGTAGATTCCATTCTCCTTGACTAGGTTGATCCTGATGTCATTAATCTAACGCCAGATTTAGAAAGAGGATGTTTTAGGGTAATATGATGATTTTATTTTTAGTTATGTTGCATTTAAGATGCTTACGGGACATCGAGGTAGAAACAGCCAATAAACAAATAGAATATAGGTCTTAGAGCTATTTATGAGCAATCTGGGCTGGAAAGACAGCCACATGCATGACTGTGGTGGTTAATGAGATCACCCAAGGACAACATAAAGCAATGAAGAGTAATGGCCCCTGGTGGAACCCTGGAAACCCCAACATTTAACCGGGTAGGAAAAGGAAAAGGCTTGAGAATGACAGGAGAGACAGAAAAGTCAAGAATAAGAGATCAAAATTTCCCAATGCTTCAGTGCTTGGATTTATTGTTTAGGAGATCAACAGTGGCCTCAACAAAAGCAATTTCCAGGAAGTCTTTGAGACAAAGCCTGCTTTTGGGTGACTGTAAAGCACACTGAAGGTCAGGAACCACAGCAATAAGTGTAGGGTGTGCTTATCAGAAGCCTGGCTGGGAAGAGAAGGATCCATGAGTCTTAAGTAATTTTAGAGATCATTTTTCAATGGAACACATGAAATACAGACTTTTCCCTCTTTTCTGTGTCCAGAGGAGTTTCACGTGAGAAGGAAAGTTTTTCTTGTGTCGTCTAATAGAGAGCTGGCCATTGTAAAGAGGATCTGGGGAACAGCTGCCTTTCCATGTGCCTTGAGGGATCTGGGACACCAGGGTGATGTGGAGATGTGAAAGGGGGGCCATAAAGCAGTGTCTGTCCCCACTGGAGCCAGCACCAAGGGCAAGGGCTGGAAACCGGGGGCCTTGCACATCACCAAGGAAACCAAAGTGGGGGAACTTAGACAAAAACCTGGGGGAGGATGGACAGAAGACAGTAATGAGACCATCGATTCACATGCTGCTCTCAAGAGAAAAGGGGAAGAAAAATGAAGAGGAACACAAACTGAAGGCAGGATTTTTAGGGAAATATTTACAAATGCTTGAAAACTATAATTAATATAAAGCAAGGATAGCTGATAAATAGAATATCTAAAATGCAAATGAGAGCTTCATGGCTTAGAAAAATCAAGTTAAGTCTGATTACTTCACCTAGCCCTCAATAAACACCATCTATCTGCCTTTCAGTGCACCCAGCCCCCGTACACACACGCGTGTGCATACATATGCACATGCACACACAATGCAGAGATACAACTTTATCATAGTGTGAAATGCTGTCATGTTTGACAACATTGCTATATTTTCCCCCAATTTGCTGTCCAATTTATTTTAATTATTAATATTTAGGAAACCCTCTTCCAAGAACAAAACCGCCTGTTATATAAGGTTCTGCTGTCATTAACTATCTCTGCAACTTTACAATATTCAATGTGCTTGCTTTCAACTTGCATTGTCTAATTAAATCCTTCAATAATCCATATAAAAGCAATGATCATTTATACTTGCTGTATCTACAGAATTACATTCTCCATGAGGAACTTTGAAATACCCACAAGCATTTCACCAGCACGATCTTTGCAAGTGAATTCTTCCCAATTCTCATTCAAAACCTCCGTTGAGTCCTAATAGGACTGGGGTCTGGGCACAAGTGTGAAAGACTCTGGGATGGGCAGAACCAGGCTTGGCGATAGAGGCTTAGCCTGACTAAATAAGGCCTGGGAATGTACCACTTCCTGCAGAAGCTAGGGGTGCAGCCGGATTATTGTAGGTATGATGACCAAAGGCTAAAACAAGTCCCTGGCAAGCACCAAGGGAAAGCTCAGACTCAGGAAACTCACCCCCAACAGGAGCCTAGCCCCCATAGAGCAGGCAATAGGCAGGTCTAGGAGTACGCCAGTCCCCAGAGGGGAAGGCCGGGGTTCCAGGGGAAGCCCAGTCACAGATACAAAGCCCATGTCCATGCAGCCGGCTCAGGAGGGGAGAAGGCGCATCTGCTCATTTGAAACCTTTGCTCATGATTCTCAAATAGGCAACCATCTTTCTACATACCCCTAGGAAGGGGTCCCCAGGTAGGGGTCTCCACTCCCCACGCCATGGACCGGCACTGGTTTGTGGTCTGTTAGGAACCAGCTGCACAGCAGGAGGTGAGCAGTGGGCAGGTGAGCAAAGCTTCATTTCATCTGTATTTAGGGTTGCTCTCATTGCTCGCTTTACTGCCTGAGCTCTGCCTCCTGTCAGATCAGCAGCAGCATTAGACTCTCACAATGTGAGTGCGAACTGTGTTGTGAACTGTGCATCTCAGGGATCCAGGTTGTGTGCACCTTATGAGAATCTAATGCCTGATGATCTGCTACTGTTTCCCATCACCCCATCACAGATGGGAGCATCTAGTTGCAGGAAGACAAGCTTAGGGCTGATTTTACATTATGATGAGGTGTATAATTATTTCATTGTATATTACAATGTAATGATTATAGAAATAAAGTGCACAATGAACGTAACGCACTTGAACCGTGAAACCTTCCCCCACACTGGTCCGTGGAAAAATTGTTTTCCATGAAACTGGTCCCTGGTGCCAAAAAGGCTGGGGCCCCTGCCCTAGGGAATTCATATTTGCACTCTTAGGGATATTTTATTCTTCATTCTTTGCGAATAAATTAGCTTCCTCTTTTCCAAAGAAAATGGAAACTATCACATGAAGATTAGCACATCTTCCCACTGAGAATTTTTATCAACTGACCTCTCTCTGTCCTCATCTCACCTTCCCTCCTCATGTGATGGGTACGGCAATCTCTGTGCAGTTATCTGAAGCCAGCCCCTCTGGCTGTACTGAATTCCATCCTCTCTTATCTACCCAAGAAGTTAATTTCTGTAATTATTCCACTTTCTACTGCAATTTTCATGCTAGAAAGAAATTCCTTTTTGCCCCCACATCCCCTTATGGGCATCGCCTCTTCTCTGCTTCTCTCTTCAACAGAATTCCTTCCAAGGGCTGTCAGTGCTTTCCGTGTCCACGTCCTCAACACTGACCCCGTCCCCTCTGCAACTCACTCCAGTTATCTTCTGTCTCCTTCTCTCCATTGAAATGCCTCATGTCAAGGACCCTGGCAGCCTCGCTGTTGCCAAACCCAAGGTTCTGTTCTTTATCCTCGTCTTACTCAAACTCCCAGCAACACTCACCCCAACCAACCATCTGCTCTGATAACAGCCTTGTCCACCTGCTCCTCCAGCTCCTCCCAGCTCACAGGACACTCCTCCATCTCCTGGGCTAGCTCCCCCTCCTCCCTCTGCAACAGGCACAGGACTCCAGCCACTCTCTTCTCTAACTGCACTCTCTCAACATGTATATAGTCCAGTGGCTTTCAACAGGGGACAGCTTTGCCCTGCAGGGGTCACTTGACAATGTCTGAAGACACTTTTGTCACAAGGTGAGGAGATGCTGCAGGCATTCGTGTCTGGAGGCCTGGGATGCGGCCAAACATCCTCCAACGCACAGGACAGCCCCCGCTGTGCTTACTCTGCAAGGAAGGTCCACAGTGCCTGTTCTGTCCAGCAACCCTGTTCTAGTCCATGGTTTTAAGCCATTTTATACACAGATGACAGAGTCACAGGTTGATACGCCCAGCTCTACCCACCCTTCTAATTTGTATGTCCAACCACCGCCTCACTATTCCTATTTGAACGTCTAAACAGGTGATTTAGAATTAACCTCTGACACAGCTCTTCATTTTCTTCCAAAGTCCACTCTTTCTTGGCCATTTCCATCTCAGTCAATACCACCAGTTATATAGACCAAAACCCTAAAAGTCAATCTTTATTCTTCTCTAATCCTTATAAGACACAGTCCATCCAGCAGCAAAGTTCATTGGCTCAGCCGTCTTAACCCACCTTAAAGCTGAGCATGTCTCATGGTATCCAGAATGTGGATTCCCAAGCCTTCACTGTCTCTGGGTTGAACTTCTGCATTTGTCTTCTAGTTCTTCTCCTTGCGTCTATTCTCAAAGCCTGAAATCTGCTTTCCATGCAAAAGAGTTATCTTTTCAATACATGAATTCCATCATGCCATTATCTTGCTTAAATACCTCCCAATGGTTTCTCATTTAGCTGAGAGTAAAATCCTCCTCCCCACTAAATAAATCAAGTTGTTCAGGTGAGCTGACCAAATGACAAAACACTGTAAAGTATTTTTAAACTTTTATTATAGATTACGGTGGAAATTGAAAAGTCAAGAAAATTAACCCACTATAAAAAAATATTTGAGCATGTAACTATATTTACGAGAAGCAGGTTGGAATTCTCAGGGACAGCTTGTGGAAATGAAGGTCCCCCATGGTCCATCGCAACCAACCGTATTCCTGACGATGCTGTGAGGGTGCGTGAGATGGGAACGTGCATCCAAAGAAGGATGTGTGAGGCCGAGGTGGGTGGATCACCCGAGGTCAGGCATTCGAAACTGGCCTGGCCAACATGGTGAAACCCCATCTCTACTAAAAATACAAAATGTAGCCGGTGTGGTGGCAAGTGCCTGTAGTCCCAGCTACTTGGGAGCCTGAGGCAGGAGAATCGCTTGAACCTGGGAGGCAGAGGTTGCAGTGAGCTGAGATCGCGCCACCGCACTCCAGCCTGGGCGACAGAGTGAGACCTTGTCTCACTTAAAAAAAAAAAAAAAAAAGTGAACAAAAGCATTGCACAGAAAACACTTTTATACAAGTTCACAAATAATGAGGATGGGGTAGAATTAATGGCCATCCTAAAAGAGCTGAAGCGTTTGCTTAATCTACCCAAGAAAGAAAAATCAAGAGATTTGAACCACTAAGAAATAATGTAGATTCTGCAGAACCTGATATTGACATCAGATAAAGAAACAGTTACAAATATTAACATATATAAATTACTGGGTCCAAACTGCCTCCATTCCAAGTAATTAAGAGAATTGACTACAACGTTTCAAATGTTACTTTTGAAAAATCATGTAGAGTTGTAGTAATATCAGAATACTGTAGAGAAAGTTAATGATTATGGAACTCAAAAAGGAAAAGTAAATGAGACTGTAATATTGTGATTATTTAACTTAGTGTACAGATTGATCTTGCCTTAAATAATTACCAATTAACTTCTACTAAAAAATGTAGTAGGTATGATATGTGTATAGCATACACAGGGAAAAAGAAGTAAAATAAAAGAACATTGGTTGGGCGCGGTGGCTCGTGCCTGTAATACCAGTACTTTGGGGGGCCAAGGCAGGTGAATCACCTGAGGTCAGGAGTTTGAGACCAGCTCGGCCAATGTGGTGAAACCCTGTCTCTACTAAAAATACAAAAATTAGCCAAGCATGGTGGCAGGCACCTGTAATCCCAGCTACTTGGGAGGCTGAGGCAGGAGAATCGCTTGAACGTGGGAGGCGGAGGTTGCAGTAAGCCAAGATTGCACCATTGCACTCCAGCCTGGGCAACAACAGCAAAACTCCATCTCAAAAATGAAAAATAAAAAATAAAAGAATATTAAGGATAAACTAAAATACTGAGAATAAAAATGTGTGTGTCCCATTGAGAAAACATTTTCTGAGTGCCCACTGAGCTCCACACACAATGGGAAAGCAGAAGAAGGATGGAAGTGGTAGAAGCCTGCATTCTAGTGAGGGAGCTAAAAGACTCAACTGTAATGCACAGGAAAAAGTAAATGCTATAAAAGAAGAAGCCTAAATCAAGGGTTACAGGAGGACTTAATTTTGGAAGAAGGAACAGGAAAGAGAAAGTGGTCAGAAAAGGCTTGAGGGAGACTGCTTTTTGCTGGCTTTAGCGTGTGGTGGGCTTTCAACTGGCTGAGGACCAGGAGAAACATGCTTAGGGAGAGGGAGCTGGTCCACAAACAGGCCAGAAAGGCCTGCATTATGAAGATGTGCCTTGCTTATTGAATTGCTTTTCTAAACAGTGGATAAAAAATAAAACAGAAACAGAGTGATTCTGTTAGTCAGGTGCCCTGGAAATACGCTCTGAGATGGAGATTCTTGCACAGAAATAACGCCTATAAGAGACTGAGAATGTTATCCTTATCAAAATTCCAATGGCATTTTTCACAGAAATAGGAAAACTATCCTAAAATGTATATGGAACCACAAAGACCCTGAAAAGCCAAAGCAATGTTGAGCAAAAGGAACAAAGCTGGGACCAGGCATGGTGGCTCACACCTGTAATCCCAGCACTTTAGGAGGCCAAGGCAGACAGATAACCTGAGGTCAGGAGTTCAAGACAAGCCTGGCCAACATGGCGAAACCCCATCTCTACTAAAAATACAAAAATTAGCCAGGCACGGTGACAGGCATCTGTAATCCCAGCTACACAGGAGGCTAAGGCAGGAGAATCACTTGAACTTGGGATGTGGAGCTTGTGGTAAGCTGAGATCATGCCACTGCACTCTAGCCTGGGCAACAGAGTGAGACTCCATCTCAAAAACAAGGAAGAACAAAGCTGGAGGCACCACACTGCCTGATTTCAGAATATACTACAAAGATACAATAATCAAAACAGCATGGTACTGGCATAAAAACAGATATGTAGACCAAATAGAACAGAATAGAGAGGCCAAAAATAAATCCACACATTTATAGTCAGCTGATCTGCAACAAAGCTGCCAAGAACATAACACAGGGAACGGACAGTCTCTTCAATAAATGGTATTGAGAAAACTGGATATCCACATGCAGAAAATGAAACTGGGCCTTATCTCACAACATACAAAAATCAACTCAAAATGAATTAAAGATTTAAATATAAGAACTGGAACTGTAAAACTACTAGAAGAAAACATAGGAGAAAACTACGGCCTAGATAGTTTTGTTGTTGTTGTTGTTGTTGTTGTTGTTGTTGATATAACCCAAAAGGCACAGGCAACAAAAGCAAAACTAGATAAGTGAGATTATATCAAACTAAAAAGCTTCTGTATAGCAAAGGAAATAATCAATAGAGTTAAGAGATAACCCATGGAATGGAAGAAAATATTTGCAAACCAAAAATCCTATAAGAGTTAATATACAAAATATATAAAGAACTCAATTCAATAGCAAGAAAACAAATAACCCATTTTTAAAATGGGCATGGCCAGACACAGTGGCTCACGCCTGTAATCCCAGCTCTTTTGGAGGCAGAGACGGGTGGATCACAAGGTCAGGAGATCGAGACCATCCTGGCTAACACAGTGAAACCCTGTCTCTATTAAAAATACAAAAAAATGGCCGGGCGCGGTGGCTCAAGCCTGTAATCCCAGCACTTTGGGAGGCCGAGACGGGTGGATCACAAGGTCAGGAGATCAAGACCATCCTGGCCAACACGGTGAAACCCCGTCTCTACTAAAAATACAAAAAAATTAGCCGGGCGTGGTAGCGGGCGCCTGTAGTCCCAGCTACTCGGGAGGCTGAGGCAGGAGAATGGCGTGAACCCAGGAGGCGGAGCTTGTAGTGAGCCTAGATCGCGCCACTGCACTCCAGCCTGGGTGACAGAGCAAAGACTCCGTCTCAAAAAAAAAAAAAAAAAAAAAAAAAAATACAAAATATTAGCCAGGCATGGTGGTGGGTGCCTGTAGTCCCAGCTACTCGGGAGACTGAGGCAGGAGAATGGCATGAACCCAGGAGGCGGAGCTTGCAGTGAGCCAAGATCACGCCACTGCACTCCAGCCTAGGGGACAGAGTGAGACTCCATCTCAATTAATAAAAAAAAAAAAAAAAAAAGAGGCAAAGGATCTGAATACACATTTCTCAAAAGAAGACATACAAATGACAAACAGGTACATGGAAAAAATGGTCAGCATCAGTAATCATCAAGGAGATGCAAATTAAAACCAGGATGAGATATCTCTTCACACCTATTAGAATGGCTACTATCAAAATGACAAAAGATAGCAAGTGATATGATTTGTCTGTGTCCCCACCCAAATCTCATCTTGAATTTTAATCTCCATAATCCCCGCATGTCTAGGGAGAAACCTGGTGGGAGGTGATTGGATCACGAGGGTGGTTACCCTCGTGCAGTTCTCATGATAGTGAGTGAATTCTCATGAGATCTGATGGCTTTATAAGGGGCTCTTCCCCCTTAGTTCCTCACTCACTGTCTCTCACCTGCCACCATATAAGGTGTATCTCTTCCACTTCTGCCATGACTGTAAGTTTCCTGAGGCCTTCCCAGCCATGCAGAACTGTGAGTGAGTATTTTATACATTACCCAGTCTCAGGTAGTATCTTTATAGCCGTGTGAGAATGAACTAATACAGCAAGTGTTTGTGAGGATGTGGAAAAAGAGAACCCTTGCACACTGTTAGAGGGAGTGTAAATTAGTACAGCCATCATGGAAAACAGTATGGAGGTTCCTCAAAACATTAGAAATAGAGATACTGTATAATCCAGCAATCCCACTTCTGGGTATATAGATCCAAAGGAAATTAAATCAGTATGTTGAAGAGATATCTGTACTTTCATTTTCATTGCAGCATTATTCACAGTAGCCAAGACATAGAATCAACTTCAGTGTCCATCAGTGGATGAATGGATAAAGAAAATGTGGTAGGTATACACAATGGAATACTATTCAACCTTTAAAAAGAAGGAAATTGGCTGGGCACAGTGGCTCATGCCTATAATCCTAGCACTTTGAGAGACTGAGGCAAGAGGATCACTTGAGTGCAGGAGTTTCAGACCAGCCTGGGCAACATGGCAAGACCCTGTCTCTACCAAAAAATAAAAATAAAAAATGAAAAAAAGGAAATCCTCTCATTTTCGACAACATGGATGAACCTGGAGGACATTATGCTAAGTGAAATATACCAGTCACATAAACACAGATACTGCATGATCTCACTCATATGTAGAATCTAAAGTCAAATTCATAGAAGCAGAGAGTAGAACGGTGTTTAGCAGGAGCCTGGGGAAGGAAAGTGGATTGGGAGATGTTGGTCAAAAGGCACAAAGTTTTGATGAGACAGGATGAATGAGTTCTGGAGATCCACTGCAGTATGGTGACGCTGGAAATAATAATGTATATTTGGCCGGGCGCGGTGGCTCAAGCCTGTAATCCCAGCACTTTGGGAGGCCGAGACGGGCGGATCACAAGGTCAGGAGATCGAGACCATCCTGGTTAACACGGTGAAACCCCGTCTCTACTAAAAAATACAAAAAAAAAAAAACTAGCCGGGCGAGGTGGCAGGCACCTGTAGTCCCAGCTACTCGGGAGGCTGAGCCAGGAGAATGGTGTAAACCCGGGAGGCAGAGCTTGCAGTGAGCTGAGATCTGGCCACTGCACTCCAGCCTGGGCGACAGAGCTAGACTCCGTCTCAAAAAAAAAAAAATAATGTATATTTGAAAATTGCTAAGGGAGTAGGTCTTAAATGTTCTCACCACAAAAACATGAGAAGCATGTGAGGTGATGGATATGCTAATAAGCTTGATTTAATCATCCCACAGGGTATAGCGTACATGTGTTGAAACATCACACTGCACACTATAAATATATGTAGTTTTTATTTGTCAGTTAGGCATTAATAACGCTGGAGGCAGGAAGAAAGAGGAAGAAACAGGGCTGGGCAGGAGAGGTTAGACTGCCTGGAGGAGGTCCCAGGTAATCTCCACTTGAGGCCAAGGAGCTGGGACTTTGTGCCCGTGCATTAGCCAGCCCATGCAGACTGCTGGAGAAAGGGGTAACCTTGAGCAAAGCTGCTACTGTCTGAGGCGGAGGGCAATTCCCAGGATGAGACCCAGCCATCAGTGGCTCACATCCCAGTGCCTGGGGAGAACCTGTTCTGTAGGAGGGTTGGGGCTGCACTCAGCAGCAGCCTCCACAGTGACCCATGATGTAGGGAAGGATAAATTCCAAAAATGTTTGAAAGTGTTTGCATCATTGATGTCTATTTTAATTAAAAGAGCCAATGGGATTAAAAATCATGGTAAACTGATCCTTTGTAGCTCATAAGCGTGATGAGTAGGATTTCACACTCATGTGTGAGATGTGCCTCCCTCAAACCTTATAAATGATGATGGTACCTTAAAAAATAATCATGGTCAACCACATAAGATTCCATGTGAATTTTTGTGGCATGTAAAAACATGACTTCCTGCTTGTATTAGGCTGTTCTTGCATTGCTATAAGGAAATACCTGAGGCTGGATAATTTTTAAGAGATTTAATTGACTCACAGTTCTGCAGACTGTACAGGAAGCATTGTGCTGGCATCTGCTTCTTGGGAAGCCCCGGGAAGCTTCTACTCATGATAGAGGGCGAAGTAGGAGTACGTCCATCACATGACGAAAGCAGGAACAAGAGGGAGGTGAAGGGTAAGGTGCCACACACTTAACAACCAGATCTCACCAGTGCTCACTCACTAGGGCAGGGACGGCATCAAGACATGAGGCATCCACCCCATGACCAAAGCACACCACCTACCATGCCTCGCCTCCAACACTGGGGATTCCATTTCAACCCGACATTCGAGCGCGATCAAATATTCAAACTGCATCACTGGTGTTCTAATGAGTTAGAAGTTGAAGATGCACCAATATATGTAACGGAAAGATAACGAGAGGACTGTAAGCCATTCCCATGGGTATGCCATCCCTCACGAAGGAGCAGAGCCAGCAGCCTACCCATCATTACAGGACTTGCACTGAGCTAGGTCAGCAGTAGCAGAAACAGCTTTATACTGATGGGGACTACAAAGCTTTAACACCCAGGGCCACCAAACATTCACCCTTACACCCAGACCCTCATACACGTTTGCAAGACTGGAGAAGATGGGTCCGCCTGTTCCTGGCCATCGAGATGAATTGCCCTACCTGTGGCAAGAATGAAACCCACAACTTGGGTGTTATTAGCGCAACCTCTCATCCAATTGACACCACCGGCCATAGATGATGATAATAAGAAAGTAAGGCAGACGCAGCTAAGCTGATAAATATGTCCAAGTTGGAAAAACTAATTTCAGCTTAGAAAAACAGCACACTAATGAAGCTTTTAAAAATTAGCTTTTGACTAAAGCTCATACAGAGAGGCAGTGTTGGTGAAAAACCACAGTAAACATCAAAACAAGCATGAGTTCAGAGTCTGGAAACGTAACCAGAAGGTTATTGTTTTTAAATATACAGAGAAGACACACATATTTGTTTCCTGTTTATGAGATATATATATAAGAAAACAAGAAAATTATTTTTTTTCAATCTACCACTAATCAGTGTTACAAAAAATCCATGACGCTCTAGGAATCTGACCAGCTCTCCAGGCAATGGATTCTTCAAGTGAGAGCAACTTGAAGTACTTCTGGTGTCAGAAGATGCAGTCAGAGTCCCTGAGCCCAGAGGGTGTTCTTAATCTGTGCCTGAAAATGATTGAAATGGACACCAGTGGAGGCAGATAAACTCTGGAAATGTTTAAGCAGGCAAAAAAGAAAAAAAAAATTGAAAAAGTAAACCTAGATGAGTACGTGGCACACAGCGGAGGCCCAACATGCACTGGATTAATTCATTACTTCATTCAAAATTATGCTGGCAGTCAGTTTGTGACAAATAGATTAAGATAGTGCACCAATGCACTGCCATTAGGGTATGAATAGTAAACCACCTTTATACCAAAGAATTCCTTTTTATGGAAAAAGTACAGTCAATTTTTTTTTTTAACTTTCGGCAATACGGCAGAAGTAAAGGAACCGCAGTGAACAAACATGATTATTTTTATAACATTTCGCAAAGTAAAAGTTTCAGCTGAAAATAAAAAGAAACCTTTATAAATTGGAATAAATGCAGACTGGAGTCATTCTGTAGCACAGTGACCAACATTTGGACACATCACATGAGTCTTAAAGGTCACGGAATGAGTCTAGTTATATATGTTTTTCCATTCCAGACAGCTTGAAATTTAGTGTCTAATTCGAAAGTCCAAAAGTATGAAACTCCTGAAAATAAGCCTTCCAAATGACTAGTTTACTTTCTCCGTGGAACTTAAAATAGGATGGAAGGGAAGTCTAATTCTGAGAAAGTAGAATCTCCTTCTGATGTTTTGTTTATAAAAATAGTAAACATTTTACTACAGTAAAAAGGGCTAAATTTCATATCTCTATTTAAAAGCATTTGCAGGCCAGGCATCTGCTGGCTCACACCTGTAATCCCAATGCTCTGGGAGGCTGAGGCAGGAGGATCACTTGAGTCTAGGAGTTCAAGTCCAGCCTAGTCAACATAGTGAGACCCCCGTCTCTACAGAAAGTTACCCCGGGGAGAGGTGGTTCACACCTGTAGTACTCAGGGGGCTGAGGCAGGAGGATCACTGGAGCCCAGGAATTGGAGGCTACAGTGAGCCATAATCGTGCCACTGCACTCCAGCCTGGGTGACAGAGTGAGACCCTTGCCTCTAAAAAAAAAACCCACAACAACAACAAATAAAAACAGTATTTGTGGTCCCTTTCAAAGCACTGATTCTTCTGCTTCTCAGAACACTCAGATTGCATCTGATCTTTGCTTACCAGAATCATCATTTTATGGCTTAGCAAGTTGTTGTCTGCAGGCTTTGCCCCGGTAATGGTTCCAAAGCCGTTCAGCCACAGCTCAAATAACCTGCACCCGGAGCACAAACGTGGCATCCACAGTCAAGCACCACCGTTCCCCTTCAGTCTCGTGACTTTGTGAAGTAGTAATCCCACACCTGTCAAATGCTGTCGGAAGAGACCCTTGAATAGTCCGAGGAGAACCCTCCTCTGGGAAGACATTTGGGACAGAAGAATTTTCCTTAAGAAGGAAGAAAAGACAGATGAGGAAAGCGCTGACGTCATCTCATGAGGACCAACAGGCTCCACAATTCCTTTAGCGGCTGCGTCAGCGAGACGCCCAGAACTGTCTCCAGGCGACAGCAGAGGTCAGTTTCAGGTCCACAGAGTCCCACTAAGCTCCTATAATTGAGAACCTAATTCAATTCTAACCTGATGGTGAAATTATTCAACGGTTTGCTTCTGGGCATTGAAATAAATAATAAAAAGCAGCAAATGTAATACTGCCATTGTTGACATTCTCTACAGTGGCATCAGAAACTCCTCAAAGTTCTGTTTACTTCCAAGTGGCCATCTTCTTAGTACATTGTCCGTTGTGCAAGCTCTTTGCAAAGAGAACTCATACGTAATGTTTGTGCCATGCATTACAGTTTTTAAAGAGCTTAGCAAATATGAGTCTTCTTTACTACATAGCACTCCTTTAAGATAAAGCTTTCAATAACCAATTTTTTAATCTCTTCATTGTAGCACAGGTAACTGTGTCCTTATGTTGGGAAATTATGCCCCTTAGAATACCAGTTATTCCAATTTATCAGCCTAAAGTGTATATGGATTACTTACTCTAAGTCTACACACATAACATTTTTTAGTGTAATAAAATATTCACTATTTTAATGGACAAAACATCCAAAAGAGATTCTACTTTCTCAGAATTAGACTTCCCTTTCCTCCTCCTATTTTAAGTTCCAGGGAGAAAATAAACTAGTTATTTGGAAAGCTTGTTCTCAGTGGAGTTTTATAGTTCTGACTTTTGAATAGACGTTAAATTTCATGCCATCTAGAATGGAAAAATATATATAACAAGACTCATTCCACGGCCTTTAAGACTTATTTGATGTGTCCAAATGTGTCCAAGTATGTGTCTACATGTCTGTTTATTGCTGATGGAAACAGCAACAGTAATTCACCTTCAAAATCCCTAAAACGTGGTTGAAGAAACAAGTAAAGAACGCGGGACGGTGTGTAATGCCGAACTGCTGCAGGTGCAGAGTTAGGGAGGAAAAAACCCAGAAGGTTGTCAGAGCCTCAGACATTCAGAAAAGACTTCCTGGAGGAGAGAGGCCTCCAACTAGGCCTCGAAAGCCAGTATTTAGAGAGGGAGGAGGAGGTAGGTAAGATGTCCCTGCCAGGAATTCCAGCCTTGTAAAAGAAGCCTGCAGGACAGAAATGAATATCCTACTGAGATGGCAGAGGAGAGAGGTCAAGGGTGCCGCAACCTTCAGGCACAACTAGGAAGATCCCTGCAAAGGCAACAGCTCCTCTGGGCCAGCGGAGAAAGTGGAGACCCCAAACAGGGGCTCTCAGGATAGGATGGGGCTACGGCTGGGAGCAGCACCACCTCTGGGAGGTTGGCAAGGCGGGCAGGCCCACGGGGGAGCCGTGGCTTGCCGGCTGGGCTTTCTCCTGCTGGCAGTACCGATGTCCTCCAAAATTGCTTCCTGCGGTTTTCCTATTTCTCTTAACGTCATCCACTATCTTTTCTCATGTCCTGTGACCCACTCACTGCCATGCCGCTGAACATGCTGTTAGAACAAGAAAACAACAGTCTGTGTTATGTTAAGCACATCCTGCTCGATCCTGGCCAGAGTTCCCTGCCCATACGCTTTATAAAGCGGTGGACAGTCCCCAGGTGGGCTCGCTGGGAGTCTGCACTGGCGCTGCATGCAGGAGAGCCCCGGGCTGCTCTGACCACACTGACGTGCTGGGTTGTCACGCCCTGCACGGATGCAGACAATTCCACACAGATGGATCAGCAACTTTGCAGGTCTTGACAACTATGAGCCCAGATCCGCTTAGCCAGGATGCCTCAGCAAAAGGTGATTTCACATAGGGTGGCTTGAAAAGGCAAGCAATCCTGGCTGACTGCATCCCTTCCCCAGGACCAGCACCCACCGGGTGACTCCTTTTACCCTTAACAAACTCCATCTGCCAGTCAGAGCCCCTTATCCATGAGCCTGCATAGTTCAGAATCACCCTCAACACACAGAGATCCGTTTGCCTCTCTGCGGTGGGACCGGACAGGTGCAAGAGCCTCTCTAGACCATTGGCTGCAGGTTGGTCATGATAAACAGCCTCACCCAAGAATGCTGAGCATGCGGTTACCGCACGTAAACAAGTCCCAGCTTCGCTCTCAGCTGGAGCTGGCACGACGTCGGTATTTCTGTAATGCTGCATTGGCAGAATTTCATCTGCAGTATATGTTGAAATAGACAGATAATTATTTAGAACAAATAAAATAAGCTGCTTCTGAACATGGCTTGAAGTGGGCACTGACGTGCTGGGACTCTCAGGCCAGCCTCTACCACCCAAGGCGGCTCTCTACAGAACACAAAGGCCCAGCCTGGAAGGGAGTGGCTGAGGTGAGTGCCTCAGGACAGGTCAGCGCAGTGATGTTCATTCCAAGAATACTTATGATGAAGAGAACCCAGGAGAGCTGAAGATTAGCGTCAGTCACACTTTTATAATAGAGAAGAGCTCGCCTGCGCCAGGTGCCGTGTCCCGCTGGGCCTGGCTACTCCAGAGGCTCCTCTGCTGCCGCAACGTGCCCGAGCCCCGACCTGCAAGTCCTCTGAGAGAGCAGCTCTTAGCTCCAGCCTGCGTGTCAGACCAAAGCACACACTTTGTCCACTTCTTACTATGTTTAGTAAGAAGGGAAGGAGAAGGGAAGAAAAAGAGGAAAGGAGGAACAAAGGAAGAGGAGAAGGAAGAAGGCAGTGCAGTAAGGGAAGGGAAAGGTGGGAAGATGTGGAAATAAGGACCAGAGACAAAAGAAGGGGCAGAGGAAGGTGGCTCTGTGGTCCTGGCCTTGTTTCTGGCAAAACACACTTACACTTTGAGGGTACTCCGCTTCCCTAAGGCACACCAGGGAAGGTCAGCAGTTTTCCTGCGGACCAGTGAGAAGAGGAACCCTGTTCAGGAAGAGTAGGCAATAGGAAGAGACAAAAGCGATTGATTCCCTGAGGTGCCGGAGCAGGAAGAACAGTCCAGGCATGGCCTGAGAGCAGAGCAAGGTAAAGAGCACCCCTCACCTACAACCCAGCTCACGCTCCCAGCAGGAGGCCCTGGCCCTGCACAGCCAGCCCCTCCACCTCTCCTCCAGGAGCCTCCACCCCTGAAACCAGCCCTCAGCCCTCTCCCACCTCTGCTCCTCTGGCTGTAATACTGCCCCTCACACCAGGGCCACATCCCTCTGGGACTGCAGCTGGAGTGGCCCCGCCAGTGTAGCAAAGGGCATCTCCCAGGAGCAGATGGTCTCAGCAACTTCAAACACATTTTCTGTTAAGTTTTCTCTTGTATTGTGATGTTACAGAACGCTCTCAGCAGGAATCTGTCCCCCGTGAAGTATTCTTTGCTGCAATCCATCTTCAGTTCACAATGGGAATAACCTGCTCACCATCTTTTGTATTTTTCTCACCTACTTTCATGGTTTTTACATCTCTGTTAGGATACTTACATTATTTAGGGATAAAGCTGAAGGTGTGTGAAAGGATGGATGAAGAGATGCTGAACTGATGGATGAACAGAAAGTGCACCTACCAGTAAAAACAGAGGGATGGAGTAGAATGCAGGAGGCCGGAGGCTGCAAGAGGCATTTTACTGTTGACCTAGATGGTAATTTGGAGAGAGAGAGAGAGAGAGAAATGACACCAGCCTTGAACTTGAGAGATGCCATTTTCTAAATTACCCTGTGTGGCTAAATGACTTTGCATACTAGCCCAAAGAAATAACTGCCATGCATTTCATTGTGTGAAAAAACATATTACGAGTTCAAGAAAATAAGAGGAAACATTTTAACATCAAGATGGGAAGGGATAAAGACAAACCAAGAGACGATGGAGGGGGCTGGATACAGCTGTCCACTTGAGAAATGGCGGTGGCTTCTGTGTGTTAGGGGCAAAGGAGATGGAGAAAATGGAAATATTTGAAAAATACTGAAGACATATAAAGGACAGATCCTAATGACAGAGAATTGTGAGTGAGGGAGAAGGATGAGTAAAAGATAACTTCTGGATTTCTGTTCTGAAAACGAAATTCTGAAAGGGGAAATGGAATGACGAGCATGTTGCAGGGAGGGAGGGAAATTGTAAGTTGCCCTGTCCTTCATGGTTAAGATTTTACCAAATGGGAGACATTCAAATAGAAATGTTCCCTGAATAACAGGACATTTTGTCCTGGGACTCAACAAGAAATGCCAGGTGGGAAATAATAGATTTTATTCAGCCATTCAAGAGTGTTCAGGTCTTGGGGGATAACTATCGTCATTAATGGAAGAGCACTCTTGTCACTGATGATAGAGATGGTCCATAGAAAGTGACACAGGGCAGGGACAGAAGATGATCTAGGGTGCAGTTCTGAGTCTCACCCTCTGCTGTGGTTTGGGTATGTTTGGATATAGCTTGTTTGGTGCCACCAAGTCTCATGTTGAAATTTGGTCCCCAGTGTTTGAAGTGAGGCCTGGCGGGAGGTGGTTGGATCATGGGGGCAGATCCCTCGTGAATGCCTTGGTGCCATTCTCAGGGGAGTGAATTCTCATGGGAGTGGGTGAGGTCTCACTCTTAGTTCCTGCAGAAACTGGTTGTTGAAGAGAACCTGGCAGCTCCTCCTCTCTCCCTTGCTTTCTCTGTGGCCATGTGATCTCTGCACACACCAGCTCCTCTTCATCTTCCACAATAAATGGAAGCTTCCTGAGGCCCTCACCAGAAGCAGATGCTGCTGCCATGTTTCTTATATAGCCTGTAGAACCATGAGCCAAGATAAACCTCTTTTCCTTAAACATTATCCAGCCTCAGCATTCATTTATAGCAGTCCCAGCAGACTAAAACAGCTACATTTAAGGGACAGATGACTCCCTTAAAGGAGAGCAAGCAGATGCAGCCAAAGATGTAGGTCAAAAACCACGAGAGTTTAGTTCTATGGGAACCAAAAAAAGAATGTTTTAAACAAAGAGAGCAGAGTCACAAATTTCTCTTGGAGGCAAAGTAAAATAAAGGCTGAAAAGTATCCATTGAACTGAGCAACAATGCTGTCTAGGGGAAAGCAGTTTTCATACAGAGGTAAAACAGAAGCCAGATTATAATGGGTAAAAACAATAAGTAAGCATTGAGGAACAGAGCAAGTACAGGCAACTCTTTTTTAAAAGTTGATTTTGAAGAAGGAAAGCGGGGCCAAATGTTGGTAGGGTTTTGGGGTTAGACAGAGACTTGTTAGTTTTAAGATGAAAAGACATGACTATGTTTAAATGAAGAAAGATACGAGCTCCATGTAACTGAAGGTACAAAAAAGAAAGGCTATAATCTGTTGTACAAGGCCCCTGAGGAGGTGGGAAGACATAGCAGAAGGATTTGTCTGAAATGAAAAGGGGCTCACCTTTTCCGTCGTAAGCCGGCTGAATGGGAGTTGTGGACATGACTTGAGCAGTTCAGACGCACCACATTTCCTGCTGCTCTCTGATATCCCCAAACCTGTCCTATTTCCCCTTTTGCATGTGATAGTCTAATGATAATCCTGAAGCATATACAAATATATTTATTCTCCATTGATAAAGCATCATATAATCTTCTGGAGACATAGGCTCCATTAAAATAATTTCTCAATTTCCCCATTGTACGTAGCCAGCCACTAAAATATCACTTGACTAAGAGTAGATGGTGTTGGTGACTAGAAAATGTATGTCTTGAGAGTATGGTGTTCTTTTACTTGTAGAATATGAAATATCTGCTTCCAGATTCCTCAAGGTCCTTCTCCTTGGGTTTTTGTCTTGCCAGCTCATGCCATTCATCCCCTGTGTTAATGTCTGTAGAACAGCAAGGAAATGTGTCTAAAATTCAACAGCTTGCCAGCACCTAAGAGAACTTACCAGAAATATTGTCAACTGCCTCTTAAATATTTCTCTCTGGAAAATTTTTTTAATTTCACAAGGTTTTATCATCTATATTATAGGGATTTGTTTTTAATTCTTCACAATTTCCTTACACTCCTCCAAAATAATCTTTAACATGTACAGTTTTCTTTTTCAATTCTGCCCTTGGTGAGTCAATTTATAGTGGGGTTTGATATTTTATTATTGTCAAATATTGCTTATAAGAGAGAGGCTTTGGGTTGGTAACAACTAAACACTAAAATAAAAATAAAGTAAAGAAAAAAGGTTTTTTTTTGTTTGTTTGTTTGTTTTTTTAAAAGAGAGGCTTTGGGAAAACTGGCAAACTTTCTGCTCTTCTAAAGGTTACTTGTTATATGACTGATCTCCAAGCATTTATTTATCTGGAAAAATCTGTTTGTGATTCTGCATATGTCAGGGCAACAATGGCTGCAACATACTTTGAAAGATGGTGGGATATGCTACACAGGGTACTGTACAAACCTCAAGGCAAATCATGTTAAATAGAACTGTTCTCCTCCCATCTGTCAAAGCACACCTATTTTTCTTCAAACCAAAATGTAGTTTGACCTCCAAGTAGGTTTCCTAAACAACCCTGCCTTTCTCCGTTCCTCCTAGTGCCACCTTGAGCTGGCCTTCTTCTGAATACTCTTTCATTTATTGGTAATTGTGACTTACTTATGTATACTAATGCCTTGCTAGCATCTTTCCCCTTTTGGAAATTAATCTCAGCAGAAACTGAGTTGAATCTCTTCTATGTATTCCTAAGCATAAGTGTCCTTTGAGCACTCCATAAATATTTGTCTACTGACTGGTTGAAGATTTAGTCTCACACAAGTGCAGGTGAACTTCATCTCATTTTGGAACTCTGATGGGAAGTATGACTGTGTTACACAAGATTCTGGGTCTTTCCCTACCCTCGGGTGAATAAAGAGCCATAATCAATTAAAAATGTCTGCTATAGGACTGAAAAGATGGCAAGAAGAGGTAGAGACTGTGCCACTGTACAAAGAGTTTGCCACTTCTTTTTAATGTGGCATTGAATGGTTGCTTGTATTAGTCCGTTTTCACACTGCTATAAAGAACTACGTGAGACTGGGTAATTTATAAAGAAAAATGGTTCAATTGACTCATAGGCTGTACAGGACGCATGCCTGGGGAGGCCTCAGGAAACTTACAATCATGGCAGGAGGTGAAGGGGAAGCCAGCCCATCTTACATGACTTGAGCAGGAGGGAGAGGGCAAAGGGGGAAGTGCTTCACACTTTCACAACAACCAGATGTCATGAGAACTTACTATCATGAGAACAGCAAGGGGAAAGGTCCCCCCCCATGATCCAATCACCTTCCACGAGGCCCCTCCCCCAACATTGGGGATTACAATTCAATGTGAGATTTTGCTGGGGACCCAGAGCCAAACCATATCGTTGATGATTTGATACAAGCTTTTGAGATACGTAATGTGTAGATATTTTCTTTAATTACTTAGCATGATGAATTTCATCAACCCTAAATATGTATCAGTGGTTTGATTGGTTAGGTGGTGGGTGGGGTTTCTTTTGGGGGGGGTGGATTTACCCTCCATGTCTTTAGTCTGACAGTGTAACTTTTGGTCATGTGATTGTTTCATAAAATATACTGGTATTGCATACATCCTAATTTGCAGTAATTTTATTTTCTTGATAGGTACAGTCTTCTGTAAATGGATTTTTTTTTTTTTTTTTTTTTTTGAGACGGAGTCCCGCTCTGTCGCCCAGGCTGGAGTGCAGTGGCGCGATCTCGGCTCACTGCAAACTCCACCTCCCGGGTTCACGCCATTCTCCCGCCTCAGCCTCCGAGTAGCTGGGACTACAGGCGCCCGCCACCACGCCCGGCTAGTTTTTTGTATTTTTAGTAGAGACAGGGTTTCACCATGTTAGCCAGGATGGTCTCGATCTCCTGACCTCGTGATCCACCCGCCTCGGCCTCCCAAAGTGCTGGGATTACAGGCTTGAGCCACCGCGCCCGGCCCTGTAAATGGATTTTTATCTTAGAAAGTATTTTTATATACATATTTTCTACCAATGTAGCTAATTTGACTAGATGTTATTAAATAGGGAGAAAATCTAGCTCTAGTTCATGTTTTCTTTTACTTAAGGAAAACAAAAATGCTCAACTTTTGTTGAAAATTAATGCAAGGCCAACAGTAACAGTACTCAAAATATAAGAATGTCCTTAAGTAAATTGGAGTTGCCTCTTTGTCACCCCAGTTACTGTCTCTAAAGCCACATTTCTGTTCTCATAAGATAGGTTATATGAAAAGAAATTGAAGCATCATAAATTATATTAGTGTAAGATCACAAATTAATCACTTTATAACCTATTTTCTCTTGAAAATTCTTTCTTTATAGAAGTTCTACCAGAAAATGGCTCACACTATTAAACTTAATAGGTTATTACTACATGTTTTGTTCGGTAATCTAAGCCAAGTCATCAGGAAAAGATTATAGTTACCAGCTCCCATTGTCCTGTTTGACATCAATGAGAAGATGCTTTATTTATATTTTCATGTGTTATTTATTCCTGTCAGAAGATATATCCATTTTACATGCAGCTAAAATTCCTGGGGCTTTTCATTGATCAACTAAACACAGGATGTGCTTTAAGGAAGAGCTGTGGAAGGGAGTATTGCCAAACCCTTTTAGTAAAATTGAAATTATATTTTCTTGGTTAACTGAAAAAGACAATGTTCATGATGGTGTGGACTAGCATCAGAATTAATTTTACCCTACAATTGAATTTATGGTCAAAGTGTCATATTCCTATTATTTAAGAATATATTGTGTTATATCTTAAAATTTATTAGCTGAATAAATATTTATATGCATGGTATAATGGAATAAAAGAGGGAGCAATGGAGTCTTTATTTCAATAAGTGAGTTTTATGTACAATAGTAAATAATTAAATCCAATTGATTCCAGAACTCATAAGGCACTTCTTCTGTAAGGATAAATGACGTATTGGTGTTTGACTGAGTCTATAACTTATAACAGTATCATACTTGGGAGGAAGAATTTGAATACAAGGGCAGAACAGAATTTGAATCTAGTTTAAATGAGAGAAAATCTTTGTAAAGTGTTGGCATAATGAAGGAAGAAGTGATTTGACATTGGCATAGATTCTCTCTGCTGTCAAAGATCTGAAGAAGTCGTTTCATCCCATTGCCCCACACTGGGCATTTTAGCCAGTTGACTGCTGGTGGTCTCAGACAAAGAAGGAACACTTTCAACACCACCATCAAGGACTTTCATAGTCTTGATTCTTATACTTTGAATAACTCTTCTTTGAGTTCTATTAACATTCATCTTTATTTTTCTCAGTATTGTAGGATAAAATGTTTAGACTTCCTGTAATTTTTTTTTTCTCATGTAAAAGGCTAAAAAAAAATGGTGTCTCTTCTGTATTTCTATCAGTCACTCTTTCTTCTTTGTCCTTCATACTTGAGTTAATCTGTCTCATGCTTCAACTTTACTTTTGACGTGTAATCACCCATGTTGTTTTGCTATCTCTAATGATGGAAGTGAGTTTGGTGGAAGCAAAGATGGTGTTTGTCTGTGTCTATATCCCCAACTACTGACCTAGTGGTCGCACTTAGCATGTGGTAAAAGCTTCTGAAAGAAGCATTTCAAAGTTTAGTTCCAAATTCCATCACCTTGATAAGTTACTTAATAAGGCACTTATTCTTTTTGAATATTTTTCTCATTTATAAAATGAGGCTAATAATAATCTTCTCTCTGGGTTTTCATGACAAGCAAAATAATGATTGAGAGATTTGTACCGTGTAAGATATGATTATTTTTCTAACCTTCAACTGGAAGAAATTCTGTCAAGACACGGTTTTAAGTTTCCAAGTGGTATATTTCTGTGCATTCTGTTGGCATTCAATACTTACTGCCCACTGAAATGAGTCGTCTTCTTTTGTCATAATCTTCTTAAGGTGCTTGCCTGGCCTCTTGGTTTCAAGGACCACCTCTATAAGAGACTCCGCAATCTACACTTCAACGCTTGATCACTTACCTTTGCCCAGAATCATGTCTGTAAGAGTTAGCTCCACCAGAATTTTGTCCAGGAGTCCTTAGGTGGACGCCTTGCTGCTTCTCCCTGCTACAGTTCAGCCTCTCCAAGTGCAACCTCTGTCCTTCTTGTCACCAGATGGTGTGGGCACAGCTGGCTGTTCATTGCCCCTCCTGCTCCCATGGCCGCCCCAACCCCTACACGCACACTCACACTCCCACATACACACACACTCACACCCCCACCCCTACACCCTACACACACACTGACACTCACACATACACACACACTCACACCTCCACCCCTACACACACACTCACACTCACACATACACACACCTCCACCCCTACACACAGACACTCACACCCCCCACTCCTACACACACACTCACACTCCCACATACACACACATACCTCCACCCCTACACACACACTCCCACATACACACACACTCACACCTCCACCCCTACATACACACTCCCACATGCACACACATTCACACCTCCACCCCTACACACACACTCACACTCCCACATGCACACACACTCACACTCACACATACACACGCACTCACACCTCCACCCCTACACACTCACACATACACACACCTCCACCCCTACACACACACTCACACCTCCACCCCTACACACACACTCCCACTCCCACATACACACACACTCACACCCCACCCCTACACACGCACACACACATTCACACTCCCACTCCCACCCCTACTTCCACACTACACACACTCACATACACACTCACACTCTCACTCTCACACTCCCACCCCAACATACACACACACTCTGACACACTCACACTGTCACACTCTCACACTTCCATCCATAACACACTCATACTCCCATCCTCACATGCACTCACACTCCCATCCTCACATACACATACACACACACTCACACCCCCATGCCCACATACACATACACACACCCTCACCCCTACTTCTACAGACCCTTACACACACATACACACACATTCACACCTCCATCCCTACTCATACACACTCACCCTGGCTCACAAGCACGCTGTTCCCAGAGCTCTACTTTGGAGACGGCGGTGGCTCCCTGGTGCCACACCTGTGCCCCCGCCAGGCCTGTGGGGTGGGCGGGATGCTAATGCCTGGCATTGGCGAGAGATGTCTGGGAGGAGGCAAGGGGGACATGCAAGGGACGATTCGGGGGTGTATAAAGAAAGAAACCCATGGAATATGAAAGCTGTGATGGGGACAGAAAATTTAAGAAAAAGCAGAAATTTTGTTTAAAGATTTATGAAAAGTTTGGCTGTTGAAGAAACAAGCTCTGTACTCCCCTCCTCGCGAAGACTTCCATAAAATCTATACTGTTTAAAGCTGCTTTTGGTGTTGAGCGTTGGAGTCTGTGAGTACAGGGTGAGGTCACGGGGTCAAACGGTCACCTTGCCTGCCGCCCTGTGGGGTGACTCCCACCTCCTTGGTTCCCTCCTCCCCAACCACCTGGCTGGGAGAGGGCTCCTACCCTCCCGCTTCGACTGCGTTCTCACTTTCACTCAGATCTCATGCCACTAAACACAAATAATCTCGTTTGCCCTTTTGTTTGGATTTTTGTCACATACGTGGTGGGGCCTCTTCAGCTGTAGAGTCATTAACCCTAGACTCCTGGTTCACGGAGTCAACAGCCGACTGTGCCGTCCTCACCCTCAGGGCTCTGCCCTGTGGAGGAAACGTGGTCCATTCCGGAACACAGCTCTCCCCATGTTTGCCGCGTGACCTCGACCAGGATCCCCCCTCAGGTAAACGAGGGCTGCCTCAGGCTTCCCTCCTCGCCCGTAGCAAAGGGTCTTGCCCTTTTGTTTCTGCATCATAAAAGCACTCATGTTCCAGAAAGACGTCTCATAACATCTGCTTGAAATTTTACCCCCCAAAATTGGACTTTTCTTACTAATTTCTAATTCTTCTCAAAAGGCAACTCAAGTCTGTCTATGTGACGTATTTAACTGCCAATCTTTCTCCAATTCTTAATGTAAATTTTACAGAAAATTGATATTTGATATTTTTAGGCATGTTTTCTAGTGAAAGATAAGATTTTATATACCACGTAAATTTCATGAACTGAGAGAGGGGAAGAAAAAAGGTGAAAGGTACTGCTGAACCTGCACACTGCAACAGTTTAATTTAAAGGTATGATAGGCTGTCATTGGGGAAAAAAATCAGTAAAATATCCGAATGTTCACTTAACATATTTTCAACAAAATCTCATTTTTTTCTCCTCAAGTCTTTATTTGATTTACACACCAAGAAAAGCAGAAAGGATGACAGGTTCAATTACAAAGCTAAGTCTTGAACTTTGTGGTCATTTCGCTTTTAACAGGTGTGTGTGTGTGATACACAGCCCTTCCATGATCATCTGACCTGGCCCTCTTGGGACATGTGGCCCGGGCTCCAGGTGCCCTCATACCCTGCACTGTTTTGACACAATACATGCCTGGGGACTAGGGTTTCGGAAAAAGGACCTGGAGGGCTGAGCTGGCAGCTGGAAAGGCAGGGTTAGGGATGGGGACAGAGCTGGGAGTCACTCTACAGTTTGGTCTGGGTAGATGTCGGGGGTGATCTGAGTTGAGGTACATGTTTATAGCTTTTGAATGGAGAAGGTAGGAGGTTGATTCCTGGCAACCAGTTGAGAACCATAAAGTGGGTGTGTAGAAGGCGAAAGGGGAAAAACAGGTGAATGAGAGGCCACAGTAAACCCAAAGGAGGGGCACAGGCTGGGGTTGGAACAGAGGAATCTGTTCTAACGCCAAGTCCAGTCCCCATCTGGCATTCCCGACATTCATACCCATTTGTGAGTAAATCTGGCAGAAAAGAAAGTGAAGGGGGAGACATGAGGGTGGGCTCAGACTCAGAAACAGTCATGTCACTGCCTAATTGCTTTTTTCCAAGTTAAAACAATTTTTTTAAACCAACAATGTTAGCCGAGGCAAAGCTGTTAAAAAAAAAAAAAAAGAATTTTTAAACTTATTGAGCTATAATTTGTTACTGATTTCATCCATTCAACAAAAAACTTGGGATCAAATATTAGAAAATTAAATTAGGTTCATTCACAACCAAAGATCTTTTCTCTTGCCCTATGGACCTGCTGAGTCGAAATTCCATTTTCCATCTCCTCACAGCATTTTAGGTAAATGATTATCGTCCAATGAATTGCACTAAAAGCAAATCACTAACGGATAGATCAGCACCATTCTTCTCTTAATTAATGCCACTGTGTGTTGTGTATGTAACAAATGCAAATTATCAAATAGGGCAACATTGATTTTCTTTTCCATGCATTCCTCAGTACCATTCAAATGCGTTTTGGAAACCGCCCTGGACTGGGAGATTGCAATCACTGTACCATTTTCCTCTTGATTTATAGGGCTCAATTATCTTTCGTTGGTTATATGAAATGTCTTTTCTAATAAAAGAGCCAAAAAGTGAGAGACAGCGTTTCTAGCATCAGGCACAGAAGGGTGATGTGATAATATCAAATTTCCTATGGTTTAGCAAACATTGACAAATAGGGGAAATTAGGATTGCTCATCCAATATGTTTTGGCCTCAAAGGATTCAGCTAATAAAGTAACTAGAAAAATTAAATATGCGTAAACCAAGCCGCAGCACCTTTAGAATACTTAACAGATTACCGAGTTGTGTCATTTATAGCAATGAATGTTTTCAGGCTCCAAGCAAAAAATTTATTTTTCACTTTACTTGAAAAGAAGATGATGCCTCCAAATATCACAGGGAATTATTTCTTTTGTGTCCAAATGAGTTCAGATCTAAACCAACATTTAAATGGGCTTCAGTCATGAATTACAAAATGCAGTTGAAATGAGTATTGTTTTGCTGATAGTTTAGTCTGAAAGCAATTGTCTTTTTCCCTACAGATACAGTGCCTCCTTGATTAAGTGGTTTTTGGTTATTTTTTCATAACAGCCCATTATTTGTTTGAATAAATAAATTAACCTGGGGAGACCAACCATGGTCCTGACCCGCACTGGACTTTTCTGTCTCTAAGTAAGGCGTGGTCCAGGAGTCATAGGTTATGTGATGTACCACTGGCTGGTGCCACTGACTCCACTCTGAGTCCTGAAGCTGTGGGCCTGTTATTAAACAAATGTCCTGAACACCCAAGTCTCCCTGGGCCCCCAGCTGGCTGTTGTTGACAGTGCCACACAGTCAGTGTGAGGACAGAAGTTCCATGGGGAAAGGGGAGGGGCATGTGCCTGGCACCAAGTTACGCCTTCAGTAGAAGTGTGTCCAGCATGCGAATGTTCACGTACACTCTGCGTTTGTGTTGCACAGTGGTACCCAAGCATGTGCCTGCACCCCCAACAAGCTTCTTGGGGTTTCCATTAAGCACATTTCCAAGCTCCCAAGTCACTTCCTGTGTGTGTCAGAAGTGGCTCTTTTCATTTCCAAGACCGTGTAGCTGATTGGCATCTACACATGTACCCACACACCCACACACACAGCAGGGGCTGTGGGATGGTGGGCCACCCCTCAGCTCCTCCT
This sequence comes from Theropithecus gelada, assembly GCF_003255815.1. Classification (NCBI taxonomy): domain Eukaryota; kingdom Metazoa; phylum Chordata; class Mammalia; order Primates; family Cercopithecidae; genus Theropithecus; species Theropithecus gelada. The sequence continues at coordinate 128,450,520 of NC_037671.1, read as the reverse complement.
CTGTGGGTCCCCAGTCACCACCTAACCCACCCCAGTGTTCTCCTCCAGGTTCTGGTCCTGTCTGTCCATCCGCTGAATAACTAAAGATGCTTAGAGTCTAAAAAAAACCTTGAATGAAACCCTGAAACAGTAACCTGAAGGAAATTTTATTATTATCTAATTTAGAAGAGAAACAAGTGTCTTAATTGTCTCCTTGTTTTAACCAATAAAAGAGATTCCACCTGGGTCTCCAAGGCCCAGCTGCCAAGGGTTAGTAACTGAGGCTAGAGAAGCTATCTCACCCTGGTTAAATAAACAGGGTCCGTGATTGATGATGTCTGTACAAACACGAAATGTAGTCAAACAGAGTAAGCAGACACTGAGCAAGCATTTACTAATATGTGGCCATCTGACAAAGCATTCTTACATTTGTAGTCTTTAATTTGACACAGAGATTTTGTCTGTCATGTCTTTGGCCACTTTTGTGTGTTCATGCCGTGATTCACAAAGAGGAATGATTTCAGTGCCATGTACGATGGTATTTCAAACAAAACCGAGTGTCGTAATCTGGAATATAGTTTCCATTTCATTTTATAGGACAATATAGAGCAGTTTGTTTCATACCATTCATTTAAATCATTTTCAGTAGGGTTTTTTTTCCTAAAAGAAAAACTTTCTGAAGTCTCTTTCTTAATTTCTTCAGTTGCCTTAGGTTTGGGCGGAGCTGATTGATGACGTGTTTCTATGTGAGCTTCATCGAGTATCTGCCCTTGAATCATCTAGTATTTTCTGTAACGTCGGGCCAAGGAGACCTAATGTGTGCACTTTACGTGCACATTTTGGACACCGAAAATACACTGCCGTGCCTTGCAATTGCACAAATCATTTAAGAGCCCCTCTGTCAGGGGAATAAGCTACCTCCCTTTGTCATGCACTGTGTTCTGTATTTTAGAAAGGCCCGGCACTGACCATATTTCCTCCCACAAGGCCCCATGCCATCAGCACAAGAGCTTGTGAGGCTGAACCCAAGCCCCAGAAATCAGAAGTTCCATACTGTGGGAGCTCTAAGTATCTCATTTAGGACTCCACGAAATATTGCTTCATTTCTCACTATGTCTATCCTCCAAAGGCACCAACTCATTCAGTTGCTAAACTAATTCTTCATTTTGATGTAAGTTTTTGGGAGAATAGAAGTGAGCAGTCCTAAAATGAAAGTGTTTTTTAAACAATAATGGTGCCGGAACATGAGACTTTTAACCTTGGCAAACAAAGTATTTTAGCCACAAAAAATTGCAGAGCTATAAGAAATTCCTGAAAACTTTTCAATAGAGAAAACGTAATTCCCCGTTACGTTTTCCTTTTTAGTAACCCATTGACAAAGAAGCGAACTGTCCTCCGTGTTAGTGAAGGGCGGAGGTCTAGACTTGCTCCTTGTCTTTCTACCATTTTCTACCATCGTTGTTTGTAAAAGTCTAATCTTTATTTTAAGTCAGTTTATGCTTCCCGGACTAAACTCTGCAACAAATAATATGAATGTCACACATTTAATCATTTGTAATTAATTCCAAACTAAGTAAAACAAGGACTTGTGAAAGTTGTTTTTCCCCGAGGATGTTCTACTTACATTTAGTAATAGGTTATTATGGCTTTATCTTTTAAAGACTACTTTCGGGGCCCTTTTTAACTTAATTCTGTTAAACTACTCTTGGAAACTATCGATTCTATAAACTATCCCGTTTTCAGAAACATCAAATTTTGTGCCTGAATTATAATTATAGCCTGAAATCAAATATAATTTAGCACAGACGGGGTACTTTTAATACTAATCAGGGAGGACCCTCACTATATATGGCTTCGTTCATTCAAAAAATTGCACAGAGCAGGCATCTCCATAACAGGTTTGGAGAGCTGCGTGTGCATATGGTTTGTTGTAAGTCAGCCATTAAGGAAACAGAATGAATCACAGCGTTCATAGAGATGCAGCCTCAGTCCTCTTCTCCTGTTTATCTGCGTTCATTCCCTTGGCCATCTCAGATTCAGCCTCACAGTTGTCCACACTGTCTCTGCACTGATGGCTCCCACATTTGACACCCCTCTCCCCACCACCCACTCTGAGCTTCTAACTCCTGTGTCTGACTTCCTAATCAGCCGCTGTGCTTGGATGTCCAGTAAGCCTTTTAAACTGAAGGTGCTCAAGACAACTCTTGACTCGATCTCTGGGCATTTTCTGCCCCAACTCAGGCCTCTAGCCACCTAACTAAATGGGACCACTATCCATGATTTACCAAGAACCATAAAGTTACCTTGAAGTCTTCATTCCTTCACCTTTACCTCCTACCTCCAAATTCTGCAACAGCAAAGCGTTGCTCTACTCCACAGTCTTCATGAATCTGCTCACCCCTCAGCGCCTCCACCTCTGCCTATCGCCTGGATTGCTGCAACGGCTTCTAAAAAGTCCCTCTGCTTCCGGGACAGCCCATCATCCACTCCGTTACCAGAATGGTCTTTCTCAAAGTTCAATGAGATTTTGTCACTCCCTTGCTTAACATCCTCCAATGATATTCCATGACGCTTAGAATCAATGTCAGTGCCCTTACCTTTGCATATAAGACGTAACATCACCTAACCCTAGGTATCTCCCTGACTCCCATCTCGTCTCTTTCTTATTCGATATTCTCGTCTCTTTCTTATTCGATATTCTCCAGTTGCATCAGAGGTCTTGCTGCTCTTCCAGCACACCAAGCTTGATGCTGCCTCAGGGCCTTTGCACCGGCTCCATCTTCTGCCTGGACACTCTCGCCCTGGTTCTGCGCATGGCTCCTTTCTCCTTTTTGTTTGGATTGCTGCTGAAATGCTACCTCCACATGGAGGCTTTCTAAGTGATCCAGACCTACAGGCTCGGGCACATTCTATCCCCTCACTCTGTTTTCTTCTTCATAATATTTACATCATCTGAAAGATGTAATGTTTACATAGTCGTTTGCTTAATACCTGCAAGATTCTGCCAACTAGAGAGGCAGCATCCGAGAACAGGGGCTCTGTCCCACTCTGCATCAGCTGCCTCATGCCCAGGGGGTGCTCGGTAAGCATTTCTGATGATTATGTGACGTTAGAAGCCATCACTTACATACACTTTTTCTCAATCCTTGTTCAACGTTTACACATATTTATTTTTTCACCTTTTTTTCACAAAGGATTTGAAACAGCTTTAAGCAAAAACGAATACAATAAAAGTCAAAAATAGAAAACCTAGCACCAAGGAAAAAAAATACAGGAAAAAAAAAAAACCCAAAGCAAGGTGGTCAGTTACACTACCATGAGAAAGTAGGAAAGCAGAAAATATACCGTGCTTTAACAGAATAAGACTTCCTAAGATAAAATTCTAAGTGAAGGTTCTCCAGCAAGCTTTCACACAGTAAGAGGGCAATGTCCTCAGCAGTATTTGTAAAGCAAATGCAGTGGGTCTTTTCAAATGGCTGTTTCTTTGATCATGGCCAAGGGCCCAAAAGAAAATGCAGTATAATGAAGGGGGATCATTAAGGGGCTGAGTTCATACGCTCCAAGAATAGAGTGCTCTGGTATCCTTACTTGAACCAAGAAATGACTTCCATTCTAGAAGGTTTACCTAATAACATAGCCAGCATTATTTATTGCTAAGAATTAAGGGGAGTTTCATAATTCAATGAAAATAAGGCATTAAAGAAATGCTGGTGTAAATATGTGTCCACTCAAATTGCTGTAGCTAGAAACCTTCAACCTGCCACAGGCCTGCCACAGCCTGGAGGAGCACTCCTTATGTGCTTTCTGTGAGTATTCTTCCATATATTTCCTATTCCCTTAGAAAAATATGGGATAAAGCTTAAACCTGGTATACTTGCTTCCATCCAGTCCTTCATTTCTGCTCCTTGTTTATGATACCAGTCTTAGTTTACTTACCTATAAAAATAGGTATTATTATTTAAAACTTTCAGAGATATTAAGAATTGCAATGTACTTTAGCATTGTGTACTTTATCTTCTGAAAAATTAAAATGTAAAATTATCATCATGATGGATCTTCTGTCACATACAGATTGCGAAATTCAGGAGTTGGTATTGAGCAGAACCTGCTTCTAACAATTTTAAGACTTCCTTTGACCACAGTTTGATCAGGTCCCAGGAGCACGCTCTAGTTTTAAAAGCATTACTTAAAAAAGCACTCCTGGGCCGGGCGCGGTGGCTCACGCCTGTAATCCCAGCACTGTGGGAGGCCGAGGTGGGCGGATCACGAGGTCAGGAGATCCAGACCATCCTGACTAACACGGTGAAACCCCGTCTCTACTAAAAAATAGAAAGAAAAAAAAAAAAAAAAACTAGCCGGGCGAGGTGGCGGGCGCCTGTAGTCCCAGCTACTCGGGAGGCTGAGGCAGGAGAATGGCGTGAACCCGGGAGGCGGAGCTTGCAGTGAGCTGAGATCCGGCCACTGCACTCCAGCCTGGGCGACAGAGCGAGACTCCGTCTCAAAAAAAAAAAAAAAAAGCACCCCTGGAAAGTCTTCAGTGAGCCTCAGGTCAAAGCTGCCGCCATTTCTATTAGGATCCCCCTCCGTAACAAACAATCTTTAACAGACACCAACAAGCCTGCTGTTAACTCAACCTCCTACTTCCCCGTCTACCCGCCACTGTCCCATCTCATCAGTAAACAAGCAGGTATTTGTCCCTTTCCCTTAAAAGCGCCTACCCCCAACTTCAATCAGATTAAAAAAAATTCTTTTCTGCTTTTTCCCTCTGAAGTTGGTTTTTATTTTACATATTAAAACCAGGGTGCTTTGCAAGATACACTTGTGTAACATTGGCACGGTAGAGACACAACTGCAAATTGATGGAGTATATAACCTCTCCTTCCAGCAACACCACAGGCTTCCAGGTAAAGTCAAAGACTAGTTTTCCTATGCTGCAAAGGCATCTCCAAGAAAATGCTACCTCCATGCCCCACTGAATGGCAACAAGTGTCATCAATATTTTGCAAAGGGCAGATAGAGAATGGCAAAAAAGAGACACACAGTGCCAGGCAGAGAGGTTGTTGAATGTTGCATGGGTGGGGTGAGGAGCCTGTCACAATCATGTGCCCTCCAAGAAAAAGATTCCCTTCTTTGTTTCATTCAGCTGTCGCTGAGAATCAAAGAATGCATTAGTAATTGCTATTGTTTGTAGCATTTCTTGTGGTTCATAGCCAGATGACCATCCTTTGCTGAAAAGCTTATTGTATGGGGATTGCTCAGCACCCTTTCAAGATATCTAGTGTTGGTTTGGGGGGCCAGCAGGGAGTGCGTACTTTGTGTAAAAAAAAAAAAAAGAGAGATTTTTTTTGCTACCACATTCCTCAATTATTCTAATATTTTCCCCAATAGAAATATTTACGTGTAACGCAAACACACTATTCTGAGAAGCAGAATACTTTTCTGGCTCCAAGTTTTCGGATGGTTTTTCTGGGTGACGTGCTACATAGCAATGACTTTCCTATTAAGCCACAGAATTCCCAATTTCCGACAGAAGTCCAAATCTAATCCAAAACTCCATTTGACATCTAACAACTATTAGGTGTTCTAATAGTCTTGAATAAACAATAACATGTACTCACTTCTAGAAAAAGGGCATGACCCTCTGTCCACTTAAGACGAGGTTGACAGAGGCCGAGGTGGGCGGATCACGAGGTCAGGAGATTGAGATCATCCTGGCTAACACGGTGAAACCCCGTCTCTACTAAAAACAAAAAAAAAAATTAGCTGGGTGTGGTGGCGGGCGCCTGTAGTCCCTGCTACTTGGGAGGCTGAAGCAGGAGAATGGCTTGAACCTGGGAGGCAGAACTTGCAGTGAGCTGAGATCACGCCACTGCACTCCAGCCTGGGTGAGAGAACGAGACTCCAGCTCAAAAAAAAAGACAAAACTGAGAATCTGGTTTGTTCTTAATGAAACCAGTAGAAAGTCAGTCACTTAAGTTTTCAATTTATAGTGCTTTCTTAGCCATAACAGAATGAGAAACATGTTTTGATAATGTCTAGTGGCCTGTACACTGAAATAAGGATGCATGCAAAGTCTCTGGGTCAATATTATTTTGCCTGTAGAGTGGAGGTTGCCCTCAAACTCAAATTTCTCGCTGCATTCCAACATTATGTAAATGGCATGGCTAATCATTTCAAAAGATCTGAAAACACTAATACATTTTCAAATATAGAAATTGTCCATTAAAAAAAAGTGCCCATTATTCAGCCTTTAAATATGATTAAATTCATCTGTTACATTTATTCAATTTAAATAAATAAATTTAATAGCTGGCTGGCAAGTGCATATCACCAGTACAAACCTGAAGTTATGAATATGACTGAAAGGTCACAAGTTAATTCTAGCTAAGGGCGTGAGCCTTTCAGAAGGGGGATCCTGATGGGCCGGAAGTGGAGCCAGCTCTCTTGCCTCCTGTGCCTGCTTACATTCCTGGTTTGCTTACATTGCTGGTTTGAAGCAAGTTATTAGATTCCGTGGGACCTAGTGGTCTCCGGGTGCTGTGGAGATGGTGTCGGATGCCAGGCCACGAAGACTTAGCAACCAGTAAAGTTTCTGTGGTTTCCCGGCAGCAGAAGTTGACTGTGAAGTCTGAGTTTGCTTGGATGACAGGGCACCCGGCTCCGTGGTGACCAGCTTCTGGGTTGGCTTCTCAGTGCAAACTGAAGTTTGAGTCAGAAAAGGCTGTTGTTTAAATTGGAATGCCAAACCAACATGGATCCTCCTTTGTTCTCAGAAGGGAAGTGACGCCAGCTGGCTAGTCTGAGGCTAAGTATTTGCACAAAGGCTGACCAGATGACACACACTCCTTCCCCATTGTGGTTCCCACCGCAGGGAATGTCCACGACAAACTCTCTGGAACGATCCTCTAGGACTGCCACTCTTGTGAATAGTTGGTGGCATTCCTCCAAGTGGCCATAAGGTGATAGACACATTTTTCTGATCATCACATTGTCCATTGCAGGAAACAACAGTTGTGCCATTTTTGTAAATGGTATCTAATGAAGCAACACAAAATTCTGATAAATAAGAACCGAGGCAGCAAAGCAACAGACTGCCCACTTAATGGTGCCACCAAAATGTGCCGTAAGATTGAATTTGCATCATAACCATTGAAAAATAGGAAGTACAAACCCAAAGATTTTTTTTCCTTCCCACTGATTGCCTGGTCATGAGACAGACTGGAACAGTGCTTGGCTATAAATTGCTTAGCAGCTGAAATGCTCAGGGGCCCCATGCCCCGGAGTTCTGCTCCTCCACACTGCTTCTGCAGAGTTGGGAGAAAGCATTGTATTTTACTATCTTTTAAAATTATGCACATTGGAAACTTTGCTGAATTCTTTTATCAGTTCTAGGAGCTTTCTGGAGGAGTCTTTAGGGTTTTCAAGGTAAACAAGCATATTGTCAGCAAACAGTGACAGTTTGACTTCCTCTTTACCAATTTGGATGCCCTGTATTTCTTTAAGAACTAGAAGTAGAACCACCATTTGACCCAGCAATCCCACTACTGGGTATCTAGCCAGAGGGAAAAAAGGTCACTATTCGAAAAAGATACTTGCACAAGCATGTTTACAGCAGCACAATTCACAATTTATGTTTGTGTTTATAGCACAATTTATATTTATTTTATAGCACAATTTATGTTTACAGCAGCACAATCCACAATTGCAAAATTGTGGAACCAACCCAAATGCCCATCAATCAATGAGTGGATAAAGAAATTGTTGTATGTATATATGCTATGGAATATTACTCAGCCATAAAAAGGAATGAATTAACACCATTTGCAGTGACCTGGATGAGACTGGAGACTATTATTCTAAGTAAAGTAACTCAGGAATGGAGAACCAAACATCATATGTTCTCACTGATATGCGGGAGCTAAGCTATGAGGATACAAAGGCATAAGAATGACACAATGGACTTTGGGAGCTTAGGGGGAAGAGTGGGAGGGGGTCAGGAATGAAAGAACACACGTCGGGTGCAGTGTATACTACTCAGGTGATGTATGCATCAGATTCTCACAAATCACCACTAAAGAATTTACTCATGTAACCAAATACCACCTGTTCCCCATAACTTATTGAAAAATAAAGTATTAATAATCACAAAATTTAAATAAAGAAATAAAATTATGCGTATTGGAAAAGAAGTGGGATCATGAAGCCTTTATTGGGAACTTCTGAAACCTTATCTCTGCACTTTTGAGGTCGTTGCACATTCAATAGTCTGTGGAGAACACGTCAGGGGCTTCCCAGAATGCAGTGATTATGTGTTTAGTGGGTCTTACACTGGTTTCCCAATATTCATTCAAAACCTTTGGCAGCTTAAGTGGTAGAAACATTTGCTTTCTATGTGTCCTGATTTTTAGCTAATATTTTGGGAACACTCTTAGCGTGTATTAATTGTCCTCTCCTTTGGTCATAGCTCATGAGGTGAATAGCAGAAGGGATGAGAGATCCCTGTTACTGATCCATTCTGTATTGCGCTGCTCGGACCTCCACAGGAGAAGTGAGGGCACGAAATCCAAGTGGCAGCTCATTATTGGCATACAATGTAAAATACAAATGCCAGGATGCTCAGACTTCCAGGACCTCTGAGATAAAGCCTTTGGAAAGTAAGAAATGGGCTTGCGATCATAGTTAGTTATTACTATTGGGGGCAGTGGCGCCTGAGTTGGAGTCTTTACCATCTACTAGCTGAATGAGCTTGGGTAAATTGCTTAACCTTTCCATGGTTCTTCAAATGGAATAATAATAATAATATCAACTCTGACTATTACGTGGCTCGATGTAACGGATGAAGGTTGAAGGAGACAAGGCACCTATATACCTGGTCTAAGCCACAGCTAAGCACGGGGTCTCTGCACAGTAAATCCTCCCAAGCTGTCTGGTAATCAGTGTTGCCTTTTGTGCTGCTTCTCCACACCACAAAGCGCTCCCACATGCGTTTCCTGCCTGCCTCGCAATAACCCCACAAGACAGGTGCACCGCATCTCACAGAGGAGGAAGCAGAGTCAAGAGACAGGCCTGGCGCATGTGAGTGCCACAGGCCCTGCTGTTGTGAGCGCGCCTTCTGCACCCCGCAAATATTCCCCAAGGATCGCTGACACTCGGCCAGGCGCTGGCCCTTCGTTCCTAGGCCATCATCTCCGGACAAGGCAGACGCAGGCCCTGCCTTCCTGGAGTTTAGCCGAGCAGCAGGGGAGCGACGTCAGCGGGGAACAAATCACTGCACAGGTGATTCTGGGGTGGTAACTGCTAGGAAGAGAATCCAGTCCAGGCAGGGGCTGGAGAGGGCTGGGTCCTGTGGCTCTAACTGAGGAGGTGACGCTTGAGGTGAGCGCTGATGAGAGCCCCGCTGTGAAGGCCAGAGGGCCAGTGCTCCCGGGCAGGGCTCACCGTGCAGAGTCCGTGACTGTCATCTTTCCACTCCTAAGTTTTGGCTTAGGGATTGCGAACTAGATGCTCCATCTTTCAATTTGTCAACTGGTTTATCTCCTAATGGACACCTCACCAGCGTTTTCCTCACACATTCACACAGACGCTTTTAACTTGTTGGCAAGAGGCAGATTTAATTGGAAAAGGGTCTGATTCCTAACAAAACAAAAGACAAAATATATAACATGTAGTGACTACATTATACTCTCGTGCAGTCGCTTAGAACTTCAGGCTGGGTCACAAAGGAGATGGTGAGTGAGCTTTGAAACTAAAAGTAAGCAAATTCTAAGAATCATGTCCTGTGACTGTGTATGTGTGTGTGTTTCTTCTCCATTGCTGGTTTGACCTATTCAGATGTCAAGAACTACAAAGAAATAAGATGCTGAAGAAATCAGGAAATCTGGCCAGGCATGGTGGTTCGCATCTGTAATCCCAGCACTTTGGGAGGCTGAGGCAGGCAGATCACTTGAGGCCAGGAGGTCGAGACCAGCCTGGCCAACATGGCGAAACCCCGTCTCTACTAAGTAAAATACAAAAGTTAGCCAGGCATGGTGGTGTGTTCCTGTAATCCCAACTACTCGGGAGGCTGAAGCAGGAGAATCATTTGAACCTGGGAGACAGAGGTTGCAGTGAGGGGAGATCACACCACTGCACTCCAGCCTGGGTGACAGAGTGAGTTAGACAGAAAGACAGGGAGAGAGAGAGAGGAGAGAGAGAGAGAGAGAGAGAGAGAGAGAGAATAGATGAGCTCTTGTGATATTTCTGAGAAATATAATTCTATTAATAAAACCAAATTGCTTGGAATCCAAAGGCATTTTAAAGTTTCAGAACAAATTAAACTTTTTAAAGTTTTAGAACACATGTCTAAATGTCTATCTGCTTAAAATTTATTTTAGGGGTAGGAGGGAAATTGGAGATTGTCCATCTAAACCCTCTTATTTTACAGGAGAGGAGACTGAGGCCCAAAGAATTTAGCCATCTTGTGTGAGGTTGCTTAGCGAGGTGGTAGTCAAATCTGCCCTAGAATGTTCCCCATCACCTGGCCCAAAAATGGATGTCAATTTGTAAATATAATGCACATTATCAGGACCAGAGTAATATTAGAAGAGATTAAGCCACACAAAACTATCTTCCCTCACCAGGTGCCTCCTTGAGCCTGAAATTCCACTCTTGGATAATCATTCTTGGGGCACACATTTCCGAGTTGACCTGCTCCTCCAAAGGATGTGCCCCTAGTCCTGCAGTCACTGAGTGCAGCTGGAGTGGGGTTCCCAGCTCTAAGAGGGAAGGGCTCAGTGTTCCTGGAGACCCCTGATGGGGAGCCAAGGTGGGCGGCTGCAGTGGCACCCCAAGCTCACTGGAAGCCTTGGGGTCAAGGAAGGATCCAGGAGAAAGGGACGGGTGTATAGCAGAGGGCAGAAGCGGAGGGCCAGCCGCTTCTCCTGCTACCACCAGGGCCAGCCCTGCCTCTGCATCTTGGGCATCGGGACAGCAGCAATTTCAACATCGCTCTGAGCCAACTTAAAATGCAACAGCGTTTTTAGAAAACCTCATTCATCGCATAATACGTCTGATCTTAAAACTGACATCTGATTTTTTTAGGCAGCTGCTCTGGAAGAAATTTTCTGTGGTTCGCAAGAGTCTGAAGCCCCATGAATGACAAAAAATATGTGCCTCAAAGAGAAATGCGCTGATGAAGGGGGAGGAGGATGGGAAGGGAGACTCTGAAATTGTTTCTCACTTTAGGGGAGAGGCACAGCAATAAAATCATGAGGCCCCATTGAAGTAGGACTTTAAATTCCACCCGAAAACAATCCCAACAAACAGATCCATTGTTACGTGTTTTGCTGCAAGTAATAGACAAAGCAATTGTGAACCAGGACCAGAGCCCTCCTGTCAGCACATAGTCTGGGTTCTTCAGCTCGTGAGTGGGCTGAGATGGCCTCAGAAATGTAGTTTGCTCTCCCTTTTTTTTTTTTTTTTTTGAGACGGAGTTTCGCTCTATCGCCCAGGCTGGAGTGCAGTGGCCAGATCTCAGCTCACTACAAGCTCTGCCTCCCGGGTTCACGCCATTCTCCTGCCTCAGCCTCCCAAGTAGCTGGGACTACAGGCGCCCGTCACCACGCCCGGCTAGTTTTTTTTTTTGTACTTTTTAGTAGAGACGGGGTTTCACCATATTAACCAGGATGGTCTCGATCTCCTGACCTCGTGATCCGCCCGTCTCGGCCTCCCAAAGTGCTGGGATTACAGGCTTGAGCCACCGCGCCCGGCCTGCTCTCCCTTTTAAGGTCACTGTCCAGGATGAGGTGAGGTAAACAAGGGTTCCAAGTAAGCCATGTGTTACCCATAATTGATCAAGGGAAGATAACAGCCTCGAGTCTGTTCTGGATCCCTGCCCGTGCAGCAGGGCAGAACCATTGCCACTCTGCCCAGGAGGTGCCCCCTCCCAACTCCCTTCTCTGGTCCACCCCATAGGCCAACAGGATTTGAAGGAAGAAAAACAGTTACAGCTGCACCACTGGGCTTGGCCTGCACTGTGCTGGTGTTTTTAAAGCATGGGCTATAACAGCAGAGATGATCTTCAGCCTCACTCTTTTCCTGGTGCCTCCTCATTATCTTAACACCTTCTTTTTCTAATCAACTATTTAATTACATAAGCCACGGGCTTTCTACGTCAGGTTCTCCCTTACATGTGAAACCGAGGCTCACGCAGCACATAAGAAACAATGTGTTGTCCTGAGAAGTTAGTAAGTTAACCTGGACTTAGACCTATCACCAACCGGAGAACAAAGGGGACCCAATGTCGATGGCAGCATCCACCTAGAATAGCACCTCTCTCTAAAACTGGATTTTGCTCGGCTGCAGAGTTCTGTGCTATCTAAATAGAATTGTTGGTGTTGCTTGGGAGGCTCAGGAAAGGACAGCCCAAATAAAGAAGAAGAAAAAGAGACCAACCTGGCCAGGCTTGGTGTCACAGGGTACTGCAAGGATTTCCAGGCAGGCAGGCAGGTGACCTGAATCCAGGTACCTTCAATGTCCAGGAGGTGACTGACAGGCAGCAGCCACTCAGGTGTTTGCATAACTGGATGCTGTCCTGCAGGCCAAGAGGAGGTCTGTGCACGGGGCAAGAATATAGGCTACGTCTGGGTGTCAAGTAGGATGGCAGGTGGCCAGGCATGGTCAGCAGATGGGCAGCCAGGGAGAAAGAGAGACCTGGGCCTTGGGGGCGTCCCAATCACCTGGGAACTATTTCCAGCAACAACAGGTCCTGATTCTTTTTCTTCTTCTTCATGTTTTTTTTTGTTTTTTGTTTTTTGTTTTTTGTTTTTGAGATAGAGCCTTGCTCTGTCACTCAGGCTAGAGTGCAATGCCGCGATCTCAGCTCACTGTAACCTCTGCCTCCCAGGTTCAAGCAACTCTCATGTCTTAGCCTCCTAAGTAGCTGGGACTGTAGGCCTGCACCACCACACCTGGCTAACTTTTGTATTTTTAGTAGAGATGGGGTTTCACCATGTTGTCTAGGTTGGTCTCAAACTCCTGGCCTCAAGTGATCCACCAGCCTCAGCCTCCCAAAGTGCTGGGTTTACAGGTGTGAGCCACCATGTCCAGCCCCTGATTCTTACTGGAAGCAAGGGGGCACAAATGGTACAAAATTTTTAAACAGCAGAATGTATCACTATTAGCTTTATAACTTCCCCAATCGCTTTCAGTCTTTGAAAGTTGTTATCCTTCCAGAGGCTCAGGTACTATTCTACTTTCTGCTAATTTTTCTATGAATTTTTAAACATATTTGACTTTAATTTTCTTTTAGTTCACAGGATAGGATGTGTATCTAAAATTAATTCTTCTCTAATGTGCTGTATCTCAAAATCAGCTATTAATCCTCCCCCACCGCTTTATACTGCTTGTTTTATTGTATATTCCATTCTGACTCACAATTCAGTCTATTTGCATTAGCTTAACAAACATGCGCCGAGTCCCCACCACGTGCGGAGCACTATTCTGGGTGCTGAAGATGCAACAGTGAAGAGCTTGGCTGTCATCTGCACTTACAGAGCATTCTCATTGGAGGAGACAAGATAAACAAGGAAATAAATAAACTATAATCTATCACATGGTGATACATTCCATAAAGAAAAATAAAACAAAGAAGGGGAATAGAAAATTCCAGCCGAGTGGTGAGGTGCAGGCTAAAGCCAGGTGGTCAGGGAAGACCTTACCAAGAAGGGGATATTGACAAAGACCCCCAGGGATGATGGATCCATGAGGAAGACATTCCAGCCCACAGAAAGGACATGCAAACGCCCCAAGAAGGGGCACGTCAGTGCCTTGAAGGAGGCCAGTGCCCGAGTGAAGGTGGGGAGTGGTAGGAGGTGACAGAGGAGGTAGCCGGCAGTTCATGTAGAGACTTCACTGTGAGGACATCGACAGTGACCCCGAGTGCGACGGGAGATCCATGTCCTAGGGATGCTGTAACTAATGACCACAACTTAGTGGCTTAAAGAAGCAGATACTTACCCTCTCACAGCTGTGGAGGCCAGAAGTCCAAAATCAAGCTGTTGGCCATGTCGGTTCCTTCGAGAGGCTCTGAGGGAGACTCCACTCCCTGCCTCTGGCAGGGAACCCTGGATCCTGGCAGTTGCAGGCGACCTTTGGTGTTCCTTGGCTTGTAGACACATCACTGCGCTCTCTGCCGCCATCTTCCCGTGGTCTTTTCTTGTCTGTGTCTCGGCATCTCTGCCTATCTGTCTCTTATAAGGACACAAGTCATTGGATTTAGGCCCACTCTAACTAAATCTAGGATGTTCTTATACCAAGATCCTTAAGAACATCTGCAAAAACCTTATTTCCAAATAAGGGTACACTCACAGATATGCAGATTAGCAGTGGGGCACATCTTTTGGGGAGACACAACCCCGTACATGTGGGAAGGGTCTTGGAACACAACAGGGCGATGATCTGTGTTAAAGGGATCGTTCTGTGGGCTGTATGGATAAGGGTAAGGGGATTCAGGCAGCAGCAGAGAGCCCAGTTAGGAAAGACTATCCCAGTTATCCAGGCAACAGGCAGCAGAAGGTTGAACAAGTCAGTGGTGGTATAAGTAATAGTTCCATGAGACTAATTTCGTAAGACATAGAAGGAGTGGTTATTCAAAAGGTGGATTCTGATCCCTTAGTCAGTTCTGCTCATTTAAATTGATATTTTTTTACAACTATCAAACTATGTTCATTGCTCTTTCTCTCTGTTTTTAAATATCTCAGAGTTAATCCCCTTCCTCCTTTTCTTAGTTGGATTACATAAATCTATTAATTTGCTTGAGACAATATTTTGTCTTCTCCATCAGGAATACTGTATATATGTAAGCGTATGAACAGATAGATTGATTCATGTCAACTAATTCAGGTCTTTTATTATCTTTTAAATATTTTTTAACTTTTTTTATGACTAGGACACATGCCTCAATAGATTTATTGCCAAGGGTCTCCTGTGAAAAAGGGGTTGATATCACGGACAGGAGTTATATTTTTATTACAACAACTGGTGCCAACTAATAATTAACAAGACTATTAATTTGGGTATGCTTATTTTAGATCTAGTACTTTATTGAATCATTTTATTAAATATTATTATTTCTGCTGATCCCTCTGCACATTCTGGTTTTCCATTATATTAAGCACAAATAATTATCTTTTCTCTCTTCCCATTATTATACCTCTTTGTTTTTTATGTCTCACTGCATTAACTAGAGTTTTCAGAACACTATTAAGGAGTCATTCTTGTTCCAGTTTTTAAACAGAATTTACTTCATCTATCCATTAAGCACAATATGGGCTCTTATTGTCTACAACTTTTTATCATGGTAGAAAAAGTAGACTCTATTCCTAATATTTTAATATTTTTGGAGCCTTATTAAGTGTTATCAGTTGTCTTTCAGACATGTCACTTATTTTAATTTAACCCATTAACATTGTATGCCTTATCAGTGTATGCTCTCATGTTGGATTTCTTGCATTGTGGAATATACCTTCCAGCAGACTCCGTTAGATGGGCTTAAAGCAAGATTTCAGGGTGCTATTTTTTGCATTTCTTTGTTTATTTTTATGATTAGGGATCTGCTTGATTTGGGTGACATCCTCATTAAAATCAATATTCTCATAATGTTCGTAAGAACTATGACACCTTGGGAGAGGGTCTCGAAAAACTGGCTACCAATAATTTTTATTAACACTTCTGGTAAAAGCACTAGCTTTCGGTATCAACATCATTATGATAAAAATGTGTTTATGAAATGCCTCTAATAATCACTAATGCTTTGGTGTGCTTCTGAATAGTTCGTGTCCCCGAGGAACTAACAACACAAACTTGTAGACTGTGTCAGATTTTGCAGTTCATAAGTCAGCTCCACATCGATGATCACGGGGCAGCATTATTAGAACCATTTTTACAAATGAGGAATCTGATACTGACAAGAATAGGAATTTACATGAGGTCATCTAAGCAACCAAGACAGGCAGAGACAGAACTTAAACTGAGGAGTCCTGATCCCAACCCAGTGCTCCTTTCAATATGCCACACTGACTCAACACCCAGCAACTAACAACATTCAGCAAAAGCATGAAAAGATGTGATGTTCTACGCTAAGACTGGCTAATAACTGCTATGGGGAGACATTGGAAATGGTTTTTTGGAATGCCCGTGCTCCCCAGTGCCGCTTCCTCACCATTATCCCCATTCACCGTGTAGAACCCCATTGCTCCTTTAACATTCAGGCCAGTTAGTGGTATCATCCTGTGTCCCTCTCATTTTTGTCACCTGCTGACCTCTTCAGCCACTGAACCTTTCTGATTCTAGCGTCTGGCCCAGAAGCCTCCTCTCTGTCTCAGTTTCTCACCATCCGAGGTGACCTGGTATCCTTATGGAAGACAACTCCGGATTCTTCCTTGACCTCTTCAGCTCTACTGGTCATTTGGGCATCACTTCAGCCACCCAGACCCACGGCCTCACTTTGGACCTCAGGAGGACCTCACCCCAAAACATTAAGCTCTGACATCCTTCTTTCTGACCATAATGTCTTAGCCTTCACCTCTCTACAATATGGCTTCCCAGCTGTTCCCTCACCCAGGTCTTTCCCACGTTGCCCCATCTGTGGGCCCTTTCCTTGCCCTCTCCAGGCTGGGTCTCAGGGTTGATCGCTAGGACTGTAGGAGACCTCCCATCCGCCCCCCTCCATCCCCAGAGGCTGAGGGATGAGGGGTGGGCAGTGGAGCTGATGGAGGAAGGAGAACAGGATTCTCTGAGGAGCTGCTTCAGGCTGAGGTCCCGTCCTCTGAGGATGTGCTGGTTTCAGAGTTGGAAGAGGGTGTGTGCCTGTGTGTTCCTGATGGCCTGATGAGGGTGCCCCAGGGCACATGAGGGCCATCCCGCCCCTCCAAGCCCCAGCCCCTGGCTTATCCTCGGTGCCTCCAGATCTCACTCCAGCTCTCATCCCCCTTCCCTTCCTGGGGTTTTCCCTGTGGCATCGTCCAGTCCCCAAGCATTTCCTTGGAGCTCTGCTCACTGCCATCTGGGCCACCAGCCAGCACCTCGGCAGGCCCTGCGGCGATCGCTGGGATGGGCTCTGCCTTGGTCTCTCCTGGTCTGACGCCAACCCGGCCGCTTCATTTCCTGCGAGAGGAGCTCTCTTCAGCTCCCACGTTGGTCCAAATTGGTTTGTTCTCTTCCAGGCTTCAGAGCCAGTACACAAAGAACAAAGGCCAGTTAGTCTCCCACTCTGCAATTATTCAAAGTTCAGGCTTTAAAACGCAGAGATTTTTCTGCTTCATCTACCCACAGCTCAGCAACTGTATTTCTACACCTATTGTTATTCTATTTCTGTTCCTAATTGCTATTGTAGAAAACCGTGCCTAGCTGAAGCTTCGGGAGTTGCCAATCTGTGGGCTCCCTTCAAATGTAAATGTGTTATGCAAATGTCTTCTGAGGCTGGGAGTGGGATCCTGTGGTCTTCCCTGGGTAGAGACAGGGAAAGAATACTGCTGGGATGGCTGAGAAACAGAAGACAATCCGCTGCCCTCGTTATTTAAACGCTCACTGTTCTGAGATGGTTTCCTGTCTCCAACTTCCTCTCCCGCTCTAGCAGCTGAATTTAAAATACTTGCTACAGAACACTGCTTCTTCTGGGCAGGGAACACTGCTGCTTAACCCTTCCATGCCGGTTCCCTGTGGGGACACAGCGTGTTGGCCAGCTGCACCTCTCCCAGGGTCTCAGGACCATGTCGGTAAGGTAGATGCTATTAGAATCTAGGAACCTTTTTGTTTTTTTAATATGGAAAATCACCTATCTAAATAATGCATCGAAATGGATTCATTGTCATCGTTAGCAAAAACTTAAAGCATCAGTACTGGTGGAGACCTCCCCATTCCAAGCAGAGTTCGAATCCTTCCAAAAACAGCCACGACGTCAATACAAATGTTGCTTTCCAGTTGTTAGTCCCATTGGGAGAGCTCCTTCCCTCCTCCCTCTGTCTTCCCGGCTCCCCATGTTCCCGAGCCTGGAGCTGCCCTTTGCCTCTGCTACCCTCAGCTTAGCTGCCCGTCATCATGCCAGGCAGGCACTGGATTTTCTTTTCCTTCTTTTGTTTTAAATTTTACTTTAAGTTCTGGGATACATGTGCAGACAGTGCAGGTTTGCTACATAGGTAGACATGTGCATGGTGGTTTGCTGCACCCATCAACCTGTCCTCTAGGTTTTAAACCCCGCATGCTTTAGGTATTTATCCTAATGCTCTCCCTCCCCTTGACCCCACCCACTGAAACACTCGATTTTCACTGTCCTGAAATTTTCACTCTCCCTCATACCCTCTTCGCCAGCCTCCCATTATCACCAGTAGCAATTTGGTGCAAAGAAAGTTCTCAGCTTCTGAATGAATGAGCCTTCAAATCCATGAGCTCCTTGACTCAGTGCTTATGCTGTGCTGAGCCAGGCACTCGCAGGACACTCGGCCCTGCTGGTCGGCCCTGCTGGCCAGTCCTACTGGCCAGGGGCTCTGCATCTGTGGATTTGGCAAAATGCAGATCTGGAATATTTGGAGGAGGGGGGGAAATATGCCTGTACTGAACATATACAGAATTTTTTCTTGTCATTGTTCCCTAAACAATAAAGTGTAACAGCTATTTACATAGCCTTACATTGTGTTAGATATGATAAGTAATATAGAGATGATTTAAAGGATACCGAAGGTTGTGCATGGGTTATACGCAAATACTGCACCATTTAGTATCAGTTACTTGAGCATCTGTGGATTTTAGGATCACCCGGGGTCCTGGAACCAATCCCCCAGGAATATGGTGGGACAGCTATATTAATTAATTAA
The DNA here is from genome assembly GCF_003255815.1 of Theropithecus gelada. Taxonomy (NCBI): domain Eukaryota; kingdom Metazoa; phylum Chordata; class Mammalia; order Primates; family Cercopithecidae; genus Theropithecus; species Theropithecus gelada. The sequence goes on along the minus strand of NC_037671.1, from coordinate 128,431,693 downwards.
CCTTTTTTGCGTTTTTCAGTAGCTTCTGTGTTCAATATTGTGTATTGCTGCTATTTCTGAAATGTGGAGAAAAAGTGACCACAAATATATAGAAATGTATTCTGTGCATTCTAAAGTAAATTCTAAACTATATGAAAAGAGAGGGCAAAGCAGAAAATGCTGGAAAAATGGCCCTGGCCCATGACTTTTAGCTGTTTGTCTTTCGTTTTTCACACTGTCATGTTACTCAGTATTCCTGGCTGTACCATTCTGAATTTCAGAGAAAGAAAGGGGAGCTAACTCTGCCCTGGAATATTATTTATGTTCTAAAGTGCTAAAAGTACTTTCAAGTGCAATTAGCTTATTTAAGTGGCAGAGATTATGTTGTTCTCTGCCTACCTCATAGGGTCACTGGGAGGATCACAGGCGTGGGGAATATATATTTGTGTTTTGAGCAAAGTAGGAAGAAAATCTCTGTGTAAATTCAGGGTGGCTTTACAATGATCCAGCAAGATTGGAATATCTGATCAAAGCGAATCACTCTGATCCACTCAGTTACAACATGATCTTTTATTGTCTTCAGATCTAATAATATATCGCAAATTGACATGTGCTTGTGGGAATGATTTATGGTTGAACTCTATTCTCAGACATGACCATAGGCCTTCCAATTATTCCCTCCCCTGTACTTAATTTTATTACAGACTTGCCCCATGGCGCATGGTTCTATAACAGTCTCTGACTTCATCACATTTTTATCAGGAAACACATGGATCACTGGCTTGCACAAAATATAAATTTAGGCCAGGTGCAGTGGCTCACACCTGTAATCCTAGCGCTTTGGGAGGCTGAGGCGGGAGGATCAGTTGAGCTCAGAAGTTCGAGACTAGCCTGGTAAAAACTTAAAAAATTAGCCAAGTGTGGTGGCGCACGCTCAAGTAATCCCAGCTACTCAGGAGGCTGAGGCGGGAGATCTCTTGAGCCCAGGAGGTTGAGGCTACAGTGAGCTATAATCACGCCACTGCTCTCCAGGCTGGGCAACTGAACAAGACTCTCCCTCAAAAATAATAGTAATATATAAATCTGCTGCAATTGTGAAAAATAAATAAATTTATGTACTAGATTCAAGGCCCTGAGTTTTAACTTGATAACTGGGGCCAGGTATTTTACAGCCCCGGGCCCCACGAGGCCTTTCAAACCCGTGACTCGTGTCGTCATGCCAGGGGGCTGAGAACCCTTCCCTTCCCATCCCAAGAGCCCGGAAAGAATTTTGCAACTGTCTGTAAGCCAACTGGACTTGAACAGGCTAACTGACCTCGCTACTCAAGGAAGAAACATTAGCTTGCTCACAAGAGCTTCCCTCACAGACTTGGTACAGAGGTCTAAGGATCACGTGGCAGCCGCAGCCTCCGTGTTTCTGTCCCCTGAGCCGGCACGTACAGAACACACTGTGTGCCAAGGACCAGACCCTGCGCTGGAGAAAGCTACAGTGAAAGGTCAAGTCTGTGCAGAAATATGTGACTATTGAACACCCTCCTCTTCTCGATCACAAAAGCTCTTTATAGTTCCTCCTCTGCAGGCAAAAACTGTGGGAAACGCTCACATGAGGCAGAATTTTTTTCTGACAATATCTCGAACCAAAGACCCACAGTCAGGTTGAAAATCACATTCTCATTGAAACAATTTATGAAAAGCCTATTACCTAGCAATTTTATATTTGAATGCAATTATGTTAATGTTATTAGTACATTATGAATGGTACTAATATGATCATTGTTTTGTGTGGTATTACAGGAAATTAATTCAAATGGATTTACATATTTTTTAGATAAAGAGCACTGCTAACATGGATAAATAAGAAGGCTGACATTACTTTAAAAAAAAAAAAAGCACTGAGAAAGCCAGGTTGTGACTTCATTTGTAATACTAACATTATTGTGCTTTTTTGTTGATGTAAATATTTTGTAATTTCCAAAGTGTTTTTCTTGTTTAATGCAGCAATCTGAATTAATTTCCCCAGCCTCTGCCAATGTGCCTTTAGCCCATTTTATACTTGAGGGAGTTGAGAGTCAAGGGAAAGAAACTCACCACAATTTATACCCAGAATCCAGACAGTGCAATATGCAAACCCAAATTGCCAAGAACTCAACTCCTACTGTTAGATCATCAGGGAATGTAGCTTTTCACGTCAAATCACTCAGAGTTGTAATTAAATAAGGCTGGGCCTCTGGAAGCTCTCCTTCCCAGGATTTTGGTGAAAGGAAATGCTTGTTTCTGCACTGGGCAAGGCTGATTTCCATCTCACAGTACAATTTCTGCATCTCCTGCTTATCCAGAGGAGACCTCGCCAGCCTCCAGAGCTCCATCGTCCCTCAGAGTCACTCCATATTCACTATGCCCTGCTCTATGCACGGCTCTGGGCTAGTCACACTGTACTGCTGGAGACCAAGTGTGAGCACAAAACAGGCCAGCAGCAGGGGACACTGTGTGCCCTTGGCCCGTGCAAACAGTAGGTGCCAGCTGAAGTCGTTCGAGGGCCGCAGAGCGGTCACAGGTGTGGTTGAGAAAAGTCACCCACCCAGAAACAAGATCTGGGCTGGGCCTAGACAGAGATTCCTGGGACAGCTGAGGTGAGGGGAGCTGTGGGTGCAAAGGCAGAGGGCAATTTGCAGGGCGTATCCGCGGTGAGGGTAGAGCTTCCGCTAGTTGGAAAATAGGGAGTGAAAGTGAGTTGGGGACAAACTGCAGGTGACCTCTAGGCTTAGGAAGGAGGGGTTGCTGCCAACTTTTAAACACCTGAAATTGACAAGGGAGAAGCTGCCTCTGCCAAAACCAATCTGTCAACTGTGTGCAGAAAAACAGGTTAAGAAACGGATCTTTTGCGGGTATGTAGGCCTGGGGTGATAAAGGCCTGAACTACCTAGGAGGGATGGCCTCTGCCCCAAGTCAAGGGACATTATCGAATCTAATAAACTAGTAAGCTTGGAATCATAATTTTATGGTGATCGATCCTAGCGATGGATGATTTGCTTTTAAACTGAAATTTCTTTGAAGACCAGTACTCTATCTTATTTGTCTATTTTCAGCTTGTAATAAAGAGCCGGCTTCCACTCTTGCTGGGTGAGTGGACATATGCGTGAACGAATGAATGCGGGCATGTATGAATGAGTGAACTCTAAAGATAATGTGTTGTAGATAATTTATTGACTAATGATAGGGATTCCGACCCTGATAGGCTTACAGGAAGCTGCCTGTCTGTCCTGACCTGGGTGGCTGCATCACCCGTGCACAGGCCCTCTCTGGTCTGCGTCCTTTTCCCTGAATGAGGGAAGCCTACAGGCTGACAGTGACAGGTGTTCCCTCTGTGCCCGTCAGGAATGCCTGGGCTCCCTTCTCCTCCAGGGAAGGGGGTGGAGGACACTCTTTGGGCCTATGGGTATTTGTTTTAATAGAAGAAATGTGGGTAAATACAGTCTCCAAGCACAGAATGAAGTGAGGATAATATTAATTCCTACCTTCGGTGATTGTTGTGAGGATTAAATGAGCTAATATATATGCATAGAGTAGTCGTTGATGTATAATAAGCATACAGTGTTAGCTGTTGTTATTATTATTGTTATTATTAACCAAACAAATTGCCCCACCTATTAAATTCTTAATATTTCCATTCTAGAAATAAGCTAAAGAAGAGCAATTCGTTAATTTCTTTCAGCAGTACCAACTTTCCTACTTTCCCTTAAAACCGCAGTTAATTTCTAAGTAGCTAGTTGACATGTTAATGATTGAGATTAAATATTACATCAGAATTTTATTTTAGTGATTAAAGAAAATAAACACCTAAACTTTTATATTGAGCATTTACCATAATTCCAAATCAAAAATTAATATAATATTTTGACTACTGTACATTTCACTTCTGCAAATAATAATTTGATCCATAAATTTAAATGAAATGGATGTTGGTGCATCTCCAACTATTTAGCATTAAATTCATTCTGTCAACAACACTTTCCAGTTATCTTCTCATGAGACAAATAGTAATAGACCAATTCCTAAAATGTCATTTGTGTTTAATTGAATTAGTAGTTGTGTTTGATGGAAATATGTTAAAGCCATTATAAAAATAAATTCTTATCGCTTATTGGTGACTTTTTCTACCTATGCTGTCAAAATGGCTAGAAATATCCATTACAAACTTTGTGAATGGGAAGTGTAAATGTCCATTCTTTATTCTTTCTGAACAGATACAAACACTATAAAATCAGAAACCAGATTTGGATTTTAAAGACCATAGGTAAATAATACTGGTAAATAGGATATCTTGTAAAGAGGAAATGGGCTGTGGCTTAGGAGTTTAAGGAAATAGAGGGGAGGGGTCATTTTGAATCCATTTAGAATTTCACTGACCTGCTGTTCAGCAAGAGGACTTAGATTACATTTTTGGTTTTCTGTGAATCTGAATTTCCTGGTCTGTGTTGTCAGGACAGGGATGGAACTTTGAGGAAATGCGTGGAACAGAGGTGTGGGAGAAGCCAGATGGGGCCAGGATCTTGGGTCTCAGAGAGCTTTCTGTCAACTCTGTAGTCTCACATGCTCGTCTAACCTCCCTCTCCTGATTTTTTCGCTGACATTTATTGATCATTCACTCTGTACAAGACAAAATTCTGTGAGTTTTGCATGTATTACCTCTCAATCTTCAAAACAGCCCACAGATGAACTGCTTACGTGATCCTCATCTGACAGATGAGGAAACTGGAAGCTCAGAGAAATGGATGCTTTGCCCAGGGCTGGAGAGCCAGGCTGGGGCCGATATCCCAGCCGTCGATGTCAGGCTCCTGCTCTAGACCGTGACCACAAGATCTGGGGAAACTTCCTTCTTCCCAGGCAGCGCCAGTTTTATGAGCACATTCTTCCTTCTTGCCCAAATTTACAGTGAGCCCCCCATCAAATGGCTTAGCTTCAACATGGAACATGCCTGTCACACAGAAAGCTGCGTGCCCAGAGCCTGACCAGATAACCAGGGGCCAGGGGCATGAAAACAGAAAGGCAGAGGGTACTGAAGACCCCAGGAGCTCGAGGCTGAGGCAGTACTCCGGATAAGTCACTGTAGGATAAGTCACTGTACGGAAAAGTGCGCCACGTAAACTAAGCTCTTCCTGAAGCTTTCACCCTGGGAGATGGGGTCTGCCACTCGGTGGTGCTGGGTGGGCAGAACTCTTCATCTCTGGGACCACAAATGACCCCCACATTCTTCCATGAGCTCTGGGCTTCACTGTCAGCACAGTCCCATCCGTGAGGTGTCCCCACCTCTTCCTAACTGCATGATTTATCTTGGCTCATTCATTTACCAAGAAACTATTGACTGCCTACTAAGTGCCTCCTATTCAGCAGTTGTTTGGTCAAGAAATGAGCCGACATACGAGAACAGAAGGCAGCCTGCTTCTAAGTCCTAGTTTTCTAAAGTATTTTTAAGATCAATCATATCCAATGGGACCATAATATTTCACACCAATTCTACAAAAAGCTGCATTCAATTAATGAAGAGTCTAAGTCATCAAACATTTAAAAAGTACCATTTGTTTCTTTGAAGTATCTACTATAAGTCAAATTTTATTAATGAGACATTACAGATGACCTGCCTCAAAGGTTAGATTAAAAAGTATTTTTGCATATCAGTTCTATGTATATGGGCAGATCTTCTAACCTATTCTAAGGTGTCATAAAAGGGTTTATTCTTAGAACACATCGTATGAATCCCCTGTCACATTTAAACGATTTACTCTGTGAGTAAAGGCTTACTAAGCAAGGAAACTCCCATACAGTCCCTAATAAATTATTAATTTCAAATAAATGTAGTCTTTCTCTCCCAATGACTCACTTTCTGATATTTCTCATGCTTTTCAGCACTGCCAGGTCTGAGAAATAAAACAAAGTAACACCCAAATGAGTTACTTTTACTACTGAGTTACTTTTAATTCTGAGAAGAATTTGTAACTAACAGATAAGATGTTGATATTTTCAATATGTGGCTTTAGAAAACATTAAAGTAATTTAAAAAGAGAACAAACTTAGCTAGCTTCCATAAAAATTCAGCACATTAATTTAAATAAATAAAATTTAACAGAAAAGCAAAAGTACATCATAGATACTTTGAAAGTGTTGAAATATAGTAGGATATAAGCTTCCAAACAATTCACAGTTTAAAATCTCAAAAATAAAAACCTTTTACTGGTGTTATATAATTTATTATTTCACATTTCTGACACTATAGTAGGAATATTAGCTTTTTTTCTTTATAAGAAAGCACTAAACAGTCAGTTTACTGTTCATACTTTTTCTGACAGCCAAATCCTTACTTTTTTTTTTCAATTGTTTTATGGTTCTATCAGTTGTAACATCATATCTGCTAATTTCATTCTAAATCTTTCCAGGTCATGGTTTTGCCTGCTTTTATGTAATATTCATTTGTGTTTTATTTTTATCCATGCCTCCTTGAAAAGCAGGAAATTCAATTTGGATCGCTATCATGTTTTTCTTTCTTTGAGTGGCTCCCCGTAGCTTCCTTCTTGCTCCGTGTTTCTCCTTAACCACGGACTCTAACGTACGCTGCTGGCCTGGGTGGAAACACCAGAATGATGTGCTTCCGACTTCTTCCTAAGTTTGCAATTATCAGTTTTTCAAACTACGTGCAACTTTCTATAACAGCCTTCTCATCTGTCAAGTGAATTAAAATATTTACTGATATGGTCTCAAATCCTAGCAACAGCCAATTGGAAACGTCAGTTTTTAAAAGATCTATTGAGAATATCACCCGGAACTGTGTAACTCCTCCAAGTAAACTTAGTAAGACATCTGTAAGACCTCTATGAAAGAAACCATCTGAGAAAGATACAAAAGATGGGAACAAATGGAAGCACACATCCTCCTGGCTGGAGGGACTCATGTTGCTGGTTTTGCCCATCCAGCATCTGGTAACACATGCTTAGTTTCTCTTTACAGTCTCAGTGGGGTGGACCTGCCAAGGAGCCCTTCCCATCCCTGGCCAAGAGGTGAGCATTTGGCCCAACTTAGGCCAGCTGGGCTCTGCCTGGGGACTTGAAGCTTGACTGAGGGTCAAAGGGCTGAAAATGTTTGGAGATGATTCTTCTGGTTGATGGGTTCTGTAGATAGCACCTACATCATGCCACCTGTGTCCATGGAGCTTCCCAAATTGCTGCCTCTTTCTGAGACCTGGTCCTTCACATTTTTCTTTGATTCTGTTCACTACCTCCTACCTTTCCAGGAGGTTCTCTTTATGTTCCGGTTATCTGAAGTTAGTTTCCACTTCTTGTGAGCAAAAACCTCAACTGTTACAATTCAGTATGGTAAAAATGTCCTGCCCCACCAAGTTAAGGAGCCAATGGGAGGCTTTTATGGATCTTTAAAAAAGTGATTCAAGTATCCATATGAAAGAAAAAATGGGTGAGAAAACCACTGAGGGGGTAAGAGAGAGAGAGAGGAAGGAAGGAAGGAAGGATGGAAGGAAGGAAGGAAGGAAGGAAGGAAGGAAGGAAGGAAGGAAGGAAGGAAGGAAGGAAGGAAGGAGGGAGGGAGGGAGGGAGGGAGGAAGGAAGGAAGGAAGGAAGGGAGGAGAAAAAGAAAGAAGGAAGGAGGGAAGGAAGGAAGGAAGGAAAAGAAAGAAAGAAAAGAAAGAAATAAAGAAAGAAAGAAAGAAAGAAAGAAAGAAAGAAAGAAAGAAAGAAAGAAAGAAAGAAAGAAAGGGAAAGAAAGAAAGAGAGAGAGAGAGAAAGAAAGGAAGGAAGGAAGGAAGGAAGGAAGGAAAGAGAGAAAGAAAGGAAAGAGCGAGAAAGAAGGAGGAGAGAGAGAGAGAAAGCGAGAGAACAGGCATTTCCTCCACCAGATATTAAGATAAATTTAAAACAACAGTAATTAAAAATGTGTGGCCCCAACAATAGCATAGACAGATCAGTATAACAGAAATAAATCCAAGAATAATTTTAAAGTATTTAATATTTTATAAAGCGAGCATTTCAATTCAGTGGGAAAAAAAGATCATCTTATAGGAGGTCTAGGTCGGCAGGCTAACTCCCTGGAGAAAAAATATTTTTTAAATTATTAGGACCTGTCTCACACCATCACCAAAACTTAAAAATACATATGGCTTACTTAACAAATTAAATGTAAAACATAAAATGAAATTTTTTTTTTTTTTAATTTTAGTGACAAGGTCTCATTTGGTTGCCAGGCTGGAGTGCAGTGGCGCAATCATAACTCACTGCTGTCTCAAACTCCTGGGATCAAGGGATCCTCCCATCTCAGCCTCTCAAGTAGCTGGGACTAAAGGTGCATGCTACCATGCCCAGCTAATCTTTTTATTTCTTGTGTGAAGGGATCTCACCATATTGCCCAGGCTGGTCTCAAACTCCTGGGCTCAAGCAGTCCTCCCTCCTTGCCTCCCAAAGTGCCGGGATTACAGGCCTGAGCCACCACACTCAGCCTGAAACCATTTTTTTAAAGCCCAAATATAATACGGGCAAATATAACATAAAGAAAGAAATCCAAAGGAAAAGATAGATTTGATTACATAAAAATGAAAAGATTCTGTCAAAATCACCACGAATAAAAATAAAACACCAATGATATGATAGTGACAATTTCCCTAAAGCTTCCCCAATAGAAAATGGTAGCAAACTTCTGAATTGGTTGTATGTTAATCAGAGTTCTCTAGAGGGACAGAACTAATAGGATAGATGAATATATGAACGGGAGTTTATTAAGGAGTATTGACTCACACGATTACAAGGTAAGGTCCCACAACAGGACGTGTCTGCAAGCTGAAGAGCAAGGAAGCCAGTTCGAGTCCCAAAATCTCAAAAGTAGGGAAGCCGACAGAGCAGCCTTCAGTCTGTGGTTGAAGGTCCAAGAGTCCCAAAGCGGAAGAACTTGGGGTCTGATGTTCTAGGGCAGGAAGCTTCCAGCACAGGAGAAAGATGAAGGCCGGAAGACTCAGGCAGTCTAGTCTTTTCACATGCTTCTGCCTGCTTTTATTCTGGCTGTGCTGGCAGCTGATTAGATGGTGCCCACCCAGATTGAGGGTGGGTCTGCCTCTCCCAGTCCACTGACTCAAATGTTAATCTCCTTTGGCAACACCCTCACAGACACACCCAGGAACAATACTTTGCCTCCTTCAATCCAATCAAGTTGACACTCAATATGAACCATCACAGGTTTGAATGAATCTTTTTCTTTTCATTGCTTCCGGAAATTGAGCCATAGTTTCATGGGCCTTCCCAATTCATGTTTATAAAGGGACTTGCCTTGATCTTTTGTGACTTTACTTTTATATTTAAATTCATTTGGAATTATCCTAATGCAAGGTGTCAGGTATGAATCCAAATCGTAACATCAGGTGTCCCAACATCACTTATTAAATAGTTCATGTTTTACCTATTGGTTTGAGATGATGCATTTATATCAATTAAATCCCTGTATGTATGTTTGCCTGCATATTTTAATATCTGGTAGTTCTTAGCCACTCCACACATCAATTACTGGTCTTTTAAGCAACGATCCTGGCAATTATTGCTTATGTATTTTCACACACGAAGTTTGAGACCAATATGTCTCATTACAATTAAAAACCTGGCATTTCTGTTGGAATCTCTTTAAATTTAAAAATTAACTGAAGTAGAATTGCTATCTTTGTAATGCTCAGTTTCCCTGATCCCAGACATGATGTGACTTTCCACTTGCTCCTGTCTTACAGGCCTGTCAACTGTGTTTTAAAGTTTTCTTCATATAGGTCATATAAAAACTATTGAAGTCTGTGTATTCATTTTCTTTTCTTTTCTTTTCTTTTCTTTTCTTTTTTTCCAAGATGGAGTCTTGCTCTTTCACCCAGGCTAGAGAGAAATGGCACAGTCTTGGCTCACTGCAACCTCCACCTCCCAGGTTTAAGTGATTCTCCTGCCTCAGCCTCCCAAATAGCTGGGACTACAGGTGTGTGCCACCATGCCCAGCTAATTTTTGTATTTTTAGTAGAGAGGGGGTTTCACCATGTTGGTCAGGCTGGTCTTGAACTCCTGACCTCATGATCTGCCTGCCTCAGCCTCCCAAAGTGCTGGGATTACAGGCATGAGCCACGATGCCCAGTCTGAGTATTAATTTACAACCCCACTACCTTACTTAATTTGTTTGTTTATTCAGTTAATTCTTAGGTTTTCCAGGTGTAAATTCTAGAAAATGTACATCCTCCTAAATGTGACTATCTTAGCTTCTCCTTCCCAAGTTTTTTACCTCAAATTTCTTTTCCTTGTAATAGCATTGACTATTTCATATAGTAATAGCGTTGTGCAATTCTTGTAATAGCATTGACTATTTTTTACAGTATAATGTTAAATAACAGTGAAGATAATGGTGAGGGTGGAATTTTATTGAGCATATTTATGACATGTCTCCACTAAGCAGGGTGCTGGCTTTTGGACTGAGATAGATATATTTTAACTTATAAAGGCAGTATTTCACTCCTTGTATTTTGTTTTTATCAATGATGATTGTTAAATATTGTCCAGTGCTGCATCAACATCCGTGGAAATGATCATAATAGTTTTTACTTATATCCTTAATACGATAAAATGTATGAATAGAATTCATAATAATGAATTATCCTCATATTTCTGAAACAAACATTTGGTAATGATGCATCATTCTTTCGGTATGTGGCTGGATTTGTTTTGCTAATATTCTCTTTAAGGATTTCATAAGTGACATTGGTTTATTGTTTGTTCTCTAAAACGTTTGTCTTTCAGTATCAATGTGATATTTCCTCCAGAGGAAAAAATCTTAAGGTTTTTTGTTGTTGTTGTTGTTTGTTTGTTTGTTTTTTACCCTAAGCTCTAGAAAAAGCACTTAATTTGTGGTATTCTCACGTCTGGCCCTAGTGACTTTTTCTTTTTGATTGGACAAGAATAGCTTTGATAACCTTCTGTATTTTCCCCATAGAAATAAGACTTTTTAGATTTTCTGCCTCTTCAGGGGTCAGTTGTGACTAATTACATTTTCCTAAAATTTTTTTCAATGTATCCAAATTTCAAATGTATTTGCACAGAGTTAAACAAACTCATGTCCTTTTAATTCTCTTAATTTTCTGTTACTTTCCTCCCCCCTTGATATTTCCTGTTTTCACATTCTCCATTTTTTTCTTGATTAAATTAGATATTGGCTCATGTATTTCACTGCATTTTTGTCTTTTAAAAGCCATCTTTTGGACTTATTTTGTAGGTCTGCTGTTTGGGCTTTCTAGGTAATTAATTTCAGGTTTTAAAATTTCTTATGATTTAATTCCATTTATTTTGTTGCTTCTTGCCTAACTTTTTGAGTTAGTTTAATTCCTTTTAAATTCTTAATTGTTAATTAAATTAAAATTTAAATTAACGCATTTTTCTCTGAGCATTTTAGTGGCATATCATAACTTCTGATATGCAGTATCTTTATTATGTTGTTTTCTATTCATTCTATAATGTGGGACTGTATTTCGTCTTTGATCTATAAGTTGTTTAAATAAAATCAAGTTAGTTGGTATTTACCTTTGCTTCTGTTAAATATCCTTCTTTTTCTTTTCTTTCTTTCTTCTTTTTCTTTTGAGATGGAGTCTCACTCTGTTGCCCAGGCTGGAATGCAGTGGCGTGATCTCAGCTCACTGCAACCTCCACCTCCCAAGTTCAAGCAATTCTCCTGCCTCAGCCTCCCCGGTAGCTGAGATTACAGGCATGCACCACCACACCCAGCTAGTTTTGTTTTTTGTGGGGTTTTTTTGTTGTTGTTGTTGTCTTTTTAATAGAGATGGGGTTTCACCATTTTGGTCAGGCTGGTCTCGAACTCCTGACCCCAAATGATCTGCCCATCTCAGCCTCCCAAAGTGCTGGGATTACAGGCATGAGTCACTGTACCCAGCCCTTATTTTCTATTATTTGCTATATCTGCTTAAAATAATGTTCTTTAATACCTAACTACTGCAAATGAGGCAGCAGCAAATTAACTCTATTTTCCATCTTGTTCTCCCTTCCTCCTCTTATTTTTTTGTTAGTGACATCATTTCTACCTTACCAAAGCTTTTCATATGTATGTTCTGTTTTGCCACATTGTTTTCATCTTAGCTCTTCAGGAAATATACTCAACACTCAGCACTGATCCTTTTTGTCATCGCTAGGTTGCCTGAGTATTGTCCTCTAGTCATTTTCTCATAAAGGCGAGAAATGATATTTCCCAAATGTCACACTGTTTTCAAAACTGTTTGCCTTTAGACTTTTTATTTGAAGAACAGTCTTACTGGATATAAAATTTCTGATATATTTTATTTCCTTTGCTTTGTATAGATATTTCTCTACCGTCCTACGACCTAGAAGGTAGCCGTGGAGAATTCTGAGACCAACATAAGTTTTCTCCCTTTTAAGTGACTTGGTCATTTTTTGTCTGGCTACTCAATTATTTTGCTTTATATTTAAAATTCAGTAACATAGGATACGGCTTTGTGCAATAATGTAAAGGACCAGGTTTTCCAACCAGGCTCTCAAGAATTAGACCTGCCTCCTTATTAATAATTCAAAGGACATAGTAACTGCAAGAGACAAGGAAAGCATTAAGTCAAAGTGTCAGTGCGACTCCTCAAGTCCTTTCCTGCCACGCTGGAACACACTCTGTTCCCGGCTGAGCAGCTGAGGACTCCAGGTGATGTGTGAAGAGTATTACTTTCTTTTTTTAATTATTCTCTTTCTTTCTTTCTTTCTCTCCTTCCTTCCTTCCTTCCTTCCTTCCTTCCTTCCTTCCTTCCTTCCTTCCTTCCTTCCTTCCTTCCTTCCTTCCTTTCTCTCTCTCTCTCTCTCTCTCTCTCTCACATTGAAACAGAGCCTCGCTTTGTCACCCAAGCTGGAATGCAGTGGTGCGATCTTGGCTTACTGCAGCCTTGACCTCCCAGGCTCAAATGATCCTCCTGCCTCAGCCTCCCACGTAGCTGGGACTACAGGCGAGCGCCACCATGCCTGGCTAATTTTTGTATTTTTTTGTAGAGATGGGGTTTTGCCATATTGGCCAGGCTGGTCTTGAACTCCTGGGCTCAAGTGATCTTCCCACCTCGGCCTCCCAAAGTGCTGGGATTATAGGCATGAGCCACTGAGCCTGGCCTTAAAGTAGGATATTACTTTCAATCATGAAACAGCACAAGGTATATCCAAAAATTGGCATTTTCCTTCATTATGTTTTCTCTGGGTTCAATGTGACCTTTCTCCCCAGACATCCTCAGAGTAGAGAAAATGAGGTGCAGACCAGCTGCTAACCCTTCATTCCTACCTGGTGTTGATTGTTCTGGATCAGTTTTCCTTGACACAGGGTGTGCTCTTCCAATATGTGGGTTGCCATGCTCAGAATGTTTGTGTGACTCCAAAATGCTTATGTTGAAATCTAATGTCCAATGCAAAGTATTAAGAAGTGAGGCCTTTGGGAGGTGATTAGATCATGAGGGCTCTGCCCTCATGAATGATATTAACACCCTTAGAAAAGGAGCTTGAGGGAGCCCTTTTTGCACTTTCACCATTTGAGGACACATAGAAGCAACTATCTATGAGGAACAGGCCCTCACCAGGCAGTGACTCTGCTGGTGCCTTGATCTTGCACTTCCCAGCTGTCAGAACTGTGAGCAATAAATGCATGTTGTTTACAAATTACCCAGTCTGAGATATTTAGTTATAGTACTTCAAACTGACTAAACAGCAGGTTCAAGTCTTCAGTTATTTCAAGAATGATTTCTTTAATGAAATATTTTCATATTTGTTCTGTTTCATATTTGTTCTGAAAAATGAAATATTTTCATATTTTCATATTTGTTCTGAGAGTGTATTCACTCTCCTCAGGAACTCCAAGTATGCATGTTTGTAAAATCTCTATGCCGGTCTTCTCTGTCTCTCACTTTATCTTTAATCATTTTATTTAATGCTTTTTAATTTTTATTTTTTTCATTTCAATAGGTTTTGGGGGAACAGGTAGTGTCTGGTTACATGAATAAGTTCTTTAGTGGTGATTTCTGAGATTTTGGTGCACCCATCACCTGAGCTGTGTACACTATACCCAGCGTGTAGTCTTCTATCCCTCGCCACCCCACACCCTTTCCCCTGAGTCCCCAAAGTCCAGTGTATCATTCTTTGTGTCCTCATAGTTTAAAAGCTCCCACATATGAGTGAGAACATATGATGTTTGGTTGTCCATTCCTGAATTACTTCACTTAGAATAATAGTCTCCAGTTCCATCCAAGTTGCTGTGAATGCCATTATTTAGTTCCTTTTTATGGCTGAGTAGTATTTCATGGTGTGTATACACACACACACACGTATATATACATGTATGTATATATGCATATACATATATCTTTTGTCTATATATGTATACATATATACATATACATACTTTATATATGTATACATATGTACATATGTGCATATATATGTGTATATGTGTGTGTGTATGTGTGTGTGTGTATATATATGTTTCACATTTTCTTTATCCACTAGTTGATTGATGGGCATTTGGGCTGGTTCCGTGTTTTTGCAATCGTAAATTGTGCTGCTATAAACATGCATGTACAAGTATCTTTTTCATATCATGACTTCTTTCCCTTTGGGTAGGTACCTAGTAGTGGGATTGCTGGATCAAACCGTAGATCTACTTTTAGCTCTTTAAGCAATCTCCACACGGTTTTCCTTAGTGGTTGTACTAGTTTACATTCGTACCAACAATGTAAAAGTGTTCCCTTTTCACCGCATCCATGCCAGCATCTATTTTTTTTTATTTTATGATTATGGCCATTCTTGCAAGAGGGAGGTAGTATTGCATTGTGGTGTTGATTTTCATTTCCCTGATAACTAGTGATGTGGAGCATTTTCCCACATGCTTGTTGGTCATTTGTATATCTTCATTTGAGGATTGTCTATTCGTATCCTTAACCCACTCTTTGATGGAATTGTTTGTTTTTCTCTTGCTGATTTGTTTGAGTTCTTTGTAGATTCTGGATATTAGTACTTTATCAGGTATATATAGTGTGAAGATTTTCTCTCACTCTGGGTTGTCTGTTAACTCTGCTGGTTCTTTTGCTGTGCAGAAGCTTTTTAGTTTAATTAAATCCCATCTATTTATCTTCGTTTTTGTTGAATTTGCTTTTGGGTTCTTGCTTATGAAGTCTTTGTCTAAGTCAATGTCTAGAAAAGTTTTTCCGATGTTATCTTATAGAGTCTTTATGTTTCAGGGCTTAGATTTAAGTCTTTGATCCATCTTGAGTTGATTTTTGTATAAGGTGAGAGATAAGGATCCAGCTTCATTCTTCTACATGTGGCTTGCCAATTATCTCAGCACCATTTGTTGAATAGGGTATCCTTTCCCTGCTTTATGTTTTTGTTTACTTTGTCAAAGACCAGTATGCTGTAAGTATTTGGCTTTATTTCTGGGTTCTTTATTCTGTTCCATTGGTCTATGTGCCTATTTTTATACCAGTACCTTGCTGTTTTGGTAACTATGGCCTTATATTACAGTTTAAAGTCAGGTAACGTGATGCCTCCAGATTTATTCTTTTTCCTTATTCTTGCTTTGCCTATGTGGGCTCCTTTTTAGTTCCATACAAATTCTAGTATCGTTTTTTCTACTTCTTTGAAGAATGATGGTAGTATTTTGATTGGAATTGCATTGAATTTGTAGATTGCTTTTGGCAGTATGATCATTTTCACAATATTGATTCTACCCATCCATGAACATGGGATGTGTTTCCATTTGTTTTTGTCATCTATGATTTCTTTCAGCAATGTTTCATAGTTTTCCTTGTAGAGGTCTTTCGTGTCCTTGGTTAGGTGTTTTCCTAAGTATTTAATTTTTTATTTTTGCACCTCTGGTGAAAGGGGTTGAGTTCCTGATTTGATTCTCAGCTCAGTCGCTGTTGGTGTATAGCAGAGCTACTAATTTGTGTACATTAATTTTGTATCGTGAAACTTGGCTGAATTCATTTGCCAGTTCTAGAAGCTTTTTGGATGAGTCTTTTGGGTTTTCTAGGTATACGATCATATCAGCAGCAAACAGCAATAGTTTGACTTCCTCTTTACCAATTTGGATGCCCTTTATTTCTTTCTCTTGTCTGATTGCTCTGGCTAGGACTTCCACTACCATGTTGAATAGATCTTCAATCATTTTAAATTCCCTATTTCAATTTGACTTTGCTTAATTTTTCTAATTTCTAGTATGTATGTGTTTACCAAATTTTCCCTAGTGCAATTCTTCCTTTGCTCCTTTCAATTTGATTTCCATTTCCATGATTTATTATTATTATTTTTTTAGCTCCTTCCTGAGCACCGTCAACTTGCTTTTTATTTTCTCCAGTAGTCTTGCTGTCTGTGCTCTGAGATCTTGTGTTTTTGCTTTAAGGGCTCTTTAATATTGAATTCAATCAGAGGTTTAATATTCAATAAGAGATTTCTTGGCAATTGTATCTGTGAGTATGCGTGAATATCCTTCCTCTAATAATTTTCACTACTCCTTCCAGTATTTGTTTCTTATTTTATCAATGCTATGCTGGCTTTTGTTTCAAATTATTCACTATCAAATGAGTCATATTTTCCAGCTAATTGAAAGAGCTTGCTTGAGAGAAGGAGAGTCAACTCCATGAAGATAGGTTATTCCTATGTTATTGAATTACCTGGGAAGAATTATCTTCCCAAATCAACCTAGGAGGGCATCCACCCTCAGCCTGCATTGCGCATCTTTGTTTTGGGATCTGTTGCTCTGTCCTGAGATTCATCCTTTGCACTGGAAGCTTCCGAGTGAGCCCTCTCTCCAGAGGCAGGGATTGTTTTCACTCGGGTCTGCTGCCACCTGGCCAGCTGGCCCTTCCTTCACCAAGCATCTCCGCTCCACTTCCACTCTGCATAGCCTCTGCTCAGTCTCCACTCCGTCCTCCCAGATCTAGCAACTCGTGCTGTGTGTGTGGGATGTGGGGTTATCACTTTAGGGGGTGAGTCTGCCACCTTAAGAAGCTGTGTTGTTGCTGCCATGTCCTGAGCCCTGCCTCCTCTGAACGTCCCGCTCTGCACCCCCATGCTAGCACCGCCACGGGTCCCCAGTTGTGGCTCTTGAGCTGGTCCCACCTGTCTGGGCTGTCTCAACAATTTTGGGTTTGCCCTGATTTCACTGCACATTGAGCTGGTAGGTGTTATACTGTGCACACCCCATAGGCACACAGAGTCAGACACTGTGGTAAGCAAAGGCAAATGTTCAATGAACACTCATTTCAAGGTCTTCACTCTAAATGAGAAGATCCCATATATCCCCTGTTGTCTCAGTCTGTTCGGGCTGCCATAGCCAAACACCAGAGACTGAGCGGCTGGAACCACAAAAATGTATAATCTAACATTTGTGAAGACAGGAAGTCCAAGATCAAGGTTTGGCCAATTTAGTATCTGGTGAGGGCTCTTTTCCTGGCTTGCAGGTGGCCACCTTCTCACTGTGCACTCACATGACCTTTCCTGGGTGCATGTGCACAGGGAGAGAGCGGGAGCAAGCTCTCTGGTGCCTCGTTATAAGAACATGAATCCTATTAGATCATCTGACCTCGTTTGGCCTTAATGTCTTCCTTAGAGGTCCCGTCTCCAGATACAGCCACACTGGGGTTCGGACTTCAACATATGAATTTGGGGAACACAAACATTAGTTTATAACACATGTAAACCACAACTTATGGCAGGAAATGTTGTCATGAGAAGTAGAATTAAAATCACTAAGGAGGTAATGGAAGAGAAGATGCTCCTTCCCATTAGATCATGAAAAGGATGTCATTTGAACTGAGATGAGCAGCACGGGTAGGATTTGTGTGTATGGAGATGGGGGGATGCTCCAGGTGCAGAAGCCAGCATGAGCACAAGTGGGGAACACAAGGCACTGGACTCTAGGCTGGAGCAGTGGTCCCAAGGCTACTGGGAAAAACACCTTCAGGAGTGAGGAAGAGCAGATCATTGCCATCGAGGAAGCCCTTGGCTCCTGTAGAGAGATCTGAGACTTTGCCTCAGCACAGTCCCCAAAGGTGTCTGCATGGGATGGAAGTGGGGTGGCAGCAGCTGGCATGGCTGGAGCTGTACCTTAGAAAGGGTAAGCACCAGGCACGGTGGCTCACGCCTGTAATCTCAGCATTTTGGGAGGCTGAGGTGGGCAGATCATGAGGTCAGGAGATCAAGACCATCCTGTCTAACACGGTGAAACCCCGTCTCTACTAAAAATACCAAAAATGAGCCAGGCGTGGTGGTGGGCACCTGTAATCCCAGCTACTCGGGATTAAGGCAGGAGAATGGCGTGAATCCGGGAGGTGGAGCTTGCAGTGAGCCGAGATCACACCACTGCACTCCAGTCTGGGTGACAGAGCGAGACTCCTTCTCCAAAAAAAAAAAGGGTAAACTTGCAACACGATGTAAAATACATTGGACAGTAAGACCAGATCAAAACACTGGTGAACAAGTGCTAAAAAATAACAATAGCCAAAAATCAAGATGAGTTTTTTTTTTTTGCTATGTGAAATCTAGATAGTGTACATTTAATTTCATTTAATTTCAGAAGTAGAAATCTATAGCAAGATCTCTAGTACATGAACCTTCAAATTTATCATTATGAAGACAAAATTTAAACATCTTATATTCAGTAATAGTAAACAAAATACAGAATTCATAGAATAATAATATGTAACTGAAATACACTGTATTTGAGTCAGGCTACATTGAGCTAACCTTTTGATCTAGTAATTTAACAGCATAGGAAAAGGAATGAGGCCCACCCAATTTTGGCACGCATTCCAAATTCAATTCACTTTAACCGATATCTTGACAGCATTCTTTCCTTTCTTGTTAAAACAAAATCTCTTAAATGCTCAAGATAAAATCAGATGAGCATCACATACACAAGAAGCAGATCAAATTTTTCAAGAATCTTTAAAAATGTTGTAGATTAAATCAATAGAAATAGAAGCATTAATTTAAATATTCAGATTTTTTTTTTTTAATTCTTGTTTGGGTCACTTAAAAAAAAGTGCAATTTTCTTTTCCTCATTGAATAAAGCATTTGGATAATATTAAGACATTTAAAGTAAGCCACCAGAGAAGAAAAATTTCACCATAGTTACGCTCATTGTAAGGCAAAGACTTTGAGGCGATATACAAATTGTACTAATGTTAATATACACACAGACTCAAGAAAAAGAAATTTTCCCACCCCACCAAATAATTAGCAGGTCAGATCTGTCCCCTTAGAGCCAAAAAGTGAAAATCTAAATGAAGTCCTTGGTCAGGAAGTCGTGACTGAAAAGCTACCTCCTGTGTCTCCAATTTACCCCCTACAAAAATATTTATTTCTCTTATCTCTTTATCAAAAGAAATTCATCTGGGCTGGGCGCGGTGGCTCAGGCATGTAATCCCAGTACTTTGGGAGGCCGAGGTGGGTGGATCACCTGAGGTCAGGAGTTCGAGACCAGCCTGGCCAACATGTAAAAAGAAATGCCTTGCATCAAGTAGCAGTGGCCCAGTGACACCTTGTTATTAATAAAACAAAGGTAGGCCAGGTACGGTAGCTCACGCCCATCATCCCAGCACTTTTGGAGGCCAAGATGGGCAGATCACGAGGTCAGGAGATCAAGACCATCCTGGCTAATACGGTGAAACCCCATCTCTACTAAAAATACAAAAAATTAGCCGGGCATGGTGGTGCACGCCTGTAATCCCACCTACTCAGGAGGCTGAGGCAGGAGAATCACTTGAAACCGGGAGGTGGAGGTTGAAGTGAGCTGAGATCACGCCACTGTACTCCAGCCTGGGCAACAAGAGTGAAACTCCATTTCAAAAAAAGAAAAAAGAAAACAAAAGAAATTCATCTTAAAGGTTTTGGATTTAGCCATGACAAGACTTACACCATCCAGAGTATACTTTTCTTCACTTTCTTTTAGACATAATAAGCAATGGGAGGCAGCAATTTCTTTCTGTAAACACATGGCCCCAAATTGTTCAATCATCAAGCCCTTCGACAAGGAAGGCCTTTGCACTCATTGCTACAGTGACCATGTAATTTTAGTGGTTATCATTTTATTTAAAAAAATAAGCTCTTGAATGTTTTTTACTACTGATTCTTGGCATTCTGTGTCTTTTGTGTATGTATAATTTAAAAATCACTTTGAACATCTATGCACATTACTATATGACATGATAATTTTCATCAAATAATCAAAATCAAGTTTTAGATTAATTTAAAGGATATTTGTAATATACACTCAGTTTATAAATGTGGGTAATGTGGATGTAAAGAGACAGACATGACCTTTCCTGACTCTGGTTGGTGGCGGATGTGTATTTTAGTGTCTGAGTTTTCCAGCCATGAACACAACGCTCCTGATGATTTCCAAAAAGAGGTTAACTCAAAGATGTGGAAATTGCAATGAAGGAATCAGCCCTTCTAACTTGTAACCAGCAATTATATATCCAAAAAGATTGGAAATTAGGGATCAACCTGAACAAAGAAATAGATATGCAATTTGATTAAGATTATATTTTTCAGATTAGGATGCCATAAACACAATGTTACAGATAAATCAATGTGTTAGGTTTTTCCGATAAAAACAAATTTGGGCCAGATGCAGTGGCTCACACCTGTGATCCCAGCACTTTGGGCGGCCAAGGCAGGTGGATCACTTGAGGTCAGGAATTTGAGACCAGCCTGACCAATGTGGTGAAATCCTATCTCTACTAAAAATATAAAATTAGATGGGCGTGGTGGTGCATGCCTGTAATTCCAGCTACTTGGGAGGCTGAGGCAGGAGAATCGCTCAAACCCAAGAGGCTGAGGTTGCAGTGAGCCAAGATTGCACCATTGCACTCCAGCCTGGGCAGCAAGAGCAAAACTCCGTCTCAAAAAAATAAAAAAGTAAATAGGGTTTAATAAACAGATTTATTTTGAATTTTTAATTATTGCAATCAAAAGAATTATAAGATTATAAAACTGTAGGTTATCTGAAAGATTATCTTGTCCCTCTCGCCATCTTGCATAAAAACAAGCCAAGGTTCAGAGAGTTTGCCGCCAGCCCAGGGCCAGGCCAGCAGCTGCTGGATGTACTGAGCTCAGTCGCAGACTGTCAGCTCCTTTAGAGGGGAGTCATCTTCTGTTCCAACCTGTATCACTGCCCTCCAGCCCCACAGAGTTCACCAGCATGCATTTCTTCCACGCCCATGATGAAGAACAGTGGTCTGGCAGACAGACTTGAACTAGGAACTGGGAGATGTGAGTGCTTATTAGAAAATTGCTCATTAAAGCTCATAGTGTATTTAACAGATTAATGTTATTTTATTTTAGTCATTTTTATTTTAGATTTTTAAAACCATCTTATTCTAGATGTTTTAAAGCCAGAAATAAAACTGGTATTGTAACAGATGACATCATATAATTGCTCTTCCAGCATCTTGATGGTATTTGACTTCCGGATGTCCAGAGCCGCCCCCAACCTCCCCTCCTCGTCTCCCCTCTGATGCCTCTCAGGGACTCGGCCTTCATGTGTCCAAAGGCAAATTCCTGACCTTCTCTCTCCTCAAGTCTTTGTCCTCCTCTGTTGCCCCTGCTAAAGCTGTTGCCATCTATCCCTTTGCACAAGCAGAAATACAGGCATCCCTGTCTCTCGCTTTATCAAATTCAACACCACATTCTAGCTGTTTTTTAATTTTCCAAAATATGTCTTCATTTCTCTACCACCTGAGACCAAGTCACTATCATCACATTGCCTGGGACAGTGCAGTAGCCATTGACCTTCACACCCATCAAATATTGTCCAAACAGCAGCCTCGATTCAAAATCAGTCATGCAACAGGAGCCTTCCTTTTTGGCCCTGAGTATAAGGTGACCACCCATCCCAGGGACATCAGGGCTGGTATCACCTGACTCCTGCCTGCTTGTCCAGCCTCCCTCAAACACTCCTTTCCCCACCCCACCTGCAACTCCACCCGACTCATCTCTGCTTCTGAACAGATCCAACTCTCCCCTACCACAGGGCCTTTGCGCAAACCCTTCTCTTTGCCTGTGATCCTTTACGCCCCTGTCTCCCTCTTCATTCCTCCCTCCCGCTTCCCCTGACACATCCCCACTCAGGCAGCACCCCCGCCCCGCCAGCCCCAGTCCAGGCTAAATCTCCCATCTAAGCCCCCAGAGCACAGTAGCAGTGATGATTTATTTAAAGCTCCTCTTCCCTGCTAGAGTGAATCCCCATGAGGTCAAGGACCGAATCTTTTCTGTCAACCACTGTATCCTCAGTTCCTAACATAATCCTGACATCTTTAGTCTCTGCTTCACATCATGGCGGGAGAAGCCAAACAGCCATGGAGATATTTGCCAGAGAAGCAATTAGGAAGATGGCCCAGTCCAGAGAGCTGGAGCAGAAATGCAGTCCAGGGAAAAGAATGCACCGTCCGTGATGGGGAAGGAATAATAACCACAGCTTCTGCACAGGCTGAGCAGCTGGGAGGCCTGTGTCATAAGGAGCAGAGCTGTCATGGATGCATATACTATGCGCGACTCTATATAAATTCCTCTTAGGTAGATGACAGCGCCTAGCAAAGACCACTGCCCACAGTAGGTGCACCATCCACCTCGACCGGTTTGATTTGACTGTCAACTCTGAAAGGAGCCTCACTGTGTAGCTAGGCTGCTGGAAGGGACTGAATGACGCAGCACTCCATCCCTTCATGACAGAGGCTCCTTGTATCTGCCTCCCTCTTGAACTTGGAGGAAAATGCTCTATTGCATGGTTCTGTCCTGTAAATCACTTTTAAAAAATTATTCTTCCATGGCCGGGCACGGTGGCTCAAGCCTGTAATCCCAGCACTTTGGGAGGCCGAGACGGGCGGATCACGAGGTCAGGAGATCGAGACCATCCTGGCTAACACGGTGAAACCCCGTCTCTACAAAAAAAAATACAAAAAACTAGCAGGGCGATGTGGCGGGCGCCTGTAGTCCCAGCTACTCGGGAGGCTGAGGCAGGAGAATGGCGTGAACCCGGGAGGCGGAGCTTGCAGTGAGCTGAGATCCGGCCACTGCACTCCAGCCTGGGCGACAGAGCGAAACTCCGTCTCAAAAAAAAAAAAAAAAAAAAAAAAAAAAAAAAAAAAATTATTCTTCCCTCTATAAAAGTATGCATATTTTGGAGCATGATCTATCTTTATGCAAGTGGAGGGGTGAACGGAGTATTTCATCAGGATAACTATTTACAGACAATTCATACTATTTTATAGTCCATGTCTTTTGGAATGGATGGGAGTTCGTTATTCAGTGGTTTATAAAATCTTCCAGACTGAATGATGAGCTCACATCTGTTATAATTGGTATGGATGGTAAAACTGGTGTGAGTTGTCCATAAATATTTATTGTCAGGAAATATCAGTATGTACTGCTGTTTTTAGGAAAATAATGCCTGTTTTATTATTGATACATAAAGTGGGACATTTATGTTTACTACACATAATAACATAGATAGTAATAAAACAATATTCCGTAAAGAGTATCAGAGAGGCAGAAACAAAGATGAAATTTTGGTTTCTTTTTTTTTTTTTTAATTTTATTTTTTATTATTATACTTTAAGTTCTAGGGTACATGGGCATAACGTGCAGGTTTGTTACATATGTATACTTGTGCCATGTTGGTGTGCTGCACCCATCAACTCGTCAGCACCCATCAACTCGTCATTTACATCAGGTATAACTCCCAGTGCAATCCCTCCCCCCTCCCCCCTCCCTGAAATTTTGGTTTCTAAAGCAAGTTTTACACAAACATTATTCAAAGACCATACTACTATTCTTCAACCCCGTTTAAAGTATTAAAAAACTTGAAGTCAATCAAGAATCGGCAACTAATTTTCAGAATCAAGAATATGATCACAATTTCTGCCATAGAAAATGACTTACTGTCAGAGACCACCTTGAGAACACAGTATGTCCATGCTGAATTGGACAGTTCCTACCTCCTAACGTGAACCTTGCCCATTGTAATGAAAAAGGTTCCTTATGGAGTTCACATCATCCCTCCCTGCTCCCCAAAAGGCTTTTTTGAGGAAAAACTCCACAACAGGTCACTTTAAAACTACATAAATGTGTATATGTGGTATGTAAGTGTACGGATGTTTATATACAAATGTGGATGTATGTGCCTATGCGTACGTATGTGTGTGTTTATGTGTACACATGTGTAGATGTATGTGTGTATATGTAGGTGTGTGTACGTGTGTGTATTTGTATATGGATATGTATGTGACTGTGTGTATGTGTGCTTGCATATGTATGTGTGCTTGTATATGTGTAGATATATGTATATGTGTGCTTGTGTATGTGTATATATGTATATGTACATATATGAATGTGTGTGTGTGTGTGTGTATTGCCTCAATGACCATCTGATTATTTTTCCCATGGAGCAGATAGCACATGAGTAGTTCGCACCTAACTTTTAAAAGTCTTATGCGTATGGGTTGGTGGCTGTCGGAACGAAAGTGATTTTTCAGGACAATGTCAGGCTGCAGAATCAAGGACCGTTAGGAGAGAAATGGCAGGTGAACGCCTGGGTCCCATTTGCTTTGGTGTTCCCTGCAGGTCAAAAAGACAGCATGCTCTCGCCTTTCACTTTGCAAAGTCTGAACAACATTTTAGAAACCTGGTCCCCACTGCGCTTACAGAAGGGAAAGGGACCCCTCGCCAGGAAGAGCCAGTTTCCCAACCCCGGAAGCCAGGGACCCTCAGCCCCTCCCGGCAGCCTTCGCCCCCACGTTTGTCCCCACAGGCCACACGCGTGGCCATGCTCAGCTCCTCCTGGGGAGGCTGCCCAGGCCCCTCACAGCCCGCAGGATCTGGGTCACAACTGAGCCAGCTCTGGGGACGCTTCAAGGCTCTGTATTTCTTACATGTTTCTTTTCAACCCTGACCTTCTCTTAGATCACCTCAAATGGACACTCCCAAGCCCTGACCATTTACACAGATAGTCTTTTAACAGTCGGAATGGAAGCATTTGAGCAAAGAACACCAAAAACAGAACACCAGCCAGTCTCCTGACGGATGGACAACATTATTTTCCACTCATTTAACGGAGAAAAATAATTGAACGAGGAACCCGGGCACACGCGTTGCTCTGAGTGTGGCATGTGCCTCGGAACAGTGTGGCCCGACCGTGGCCATGCTGAGGGTTATGTAGTCTGGAGGTTCCTGGGGATTTTCAGGATCTCACATTCAGAATCCCACGTTTTCAGAAATACCACAGAAGCAGCTATTTATTTGGCTTTGTTGTTTTCTTAAAAATTAAGGAAATGATTTGGAGAGACTAGGCCTCCGGGTTCTTTCTTCTCTTTTCCCCACAGAATTTAGACATTATTCAAACATTTATTCTGTATCATCTTTTTAGTTTGTTTTTCAAAAAAGACATTTATCTTGTGATAATGGCTAGTTGCAGCATCTCAGTGAGATTCTCGGGTTTTCTTAATTGCAATTTCGTCTCATGCGCTTGAAATGCCAAGCACTGATGGCGTTTGAAGGGGACCTGGCATCTGATTCACCTTCAGAGTTATCTTGAGCTTTCAGCCACAAGAATTTTAAACTTGACAGTGGCAAAAAAAAAAAAAAAAAATGCGCTTCTTTCCTGATGCTCCGTGTACGCAGTATTCTGTAACTGAGGTCATTAAAGGTAGATGTCACGGTGGCAAGAGCCCGACAGGCCTGTCACCTGGTGTGCCACCCCCATGCTTTGGGACTTACCTGTTACAGTTTCTTGGCCTTGGTTTCCTCATCTGAAAAACAGGAGAATAAGCTCTGTTATGCAGGATCATTACAAGGATTAGATTCATTTACTAACATTCTCCTACATTTGAAACTCTAAATGAGTATAAAAGAGTTTCACAACTATCATACCTTTGAATGGGAACTAATAAAACGAAAAATCCCGTGTTGCCAACTTTATAATGCTGATTCATTTTATGCATCACTTTGCCTGAAGTTTAAGCATAAAATGTGTTCTCGATTATCTAAGAAAAACAATGCATAGAGAACTTTTTATTACAGAACAACTAACTCTTCTATACCACTCAACACTTTTGAATGGCTTTTCCCAATTCCCTTCCCAGAATACACAGAAACATAAATTAGTTTTGAAGAATATCTAAAATAACTACAATTTAGAGGGTATGTGTGTAGCAAAACATCACGGAATGCATTCTAAAAAGAGATACATGTGAATTCAGATTGCATGTTCTTCAGGGGGGACTTATTCAGACGCTGCCCTTCGTTAGTGCAATTAGCTGTGAATTGCCACAGTGAGATGAGAAGGTCGTGCCCAGCAAAGGTGAAGCCCAGTGATAAAAGCAGTCCCTCCATCAGCGAGGACAGGCTCAAGGTCAGCCAGTTGCCACTGAGATGCTAGACTGTGGCATGCAGATGGGAGGCTGGAACTGGTCGCTGGAAACCACACCAACAAATTTGGAATTCCGTGCACTGATATCTACCCCACATGAGCAGAGGCTGAGTTTGGCCGTGGACCGACTGAACCTTGCGCCAGTTCCCATGTGTCGGGACTCGCTGGTGTGCAGAGTATTCGCTGCTGCTTTGATCTCATTGTTTGTTTTAGTTTACTGGCTCTCCTGATTTGGCATTAAATGCGTTAGAACCTTATCAGTTCCGAGATGTTTTTCACGATGCGGTTCCTTTTCCTAACTATTCCCAAATCACTTCACTTAGGGACATTGTAGGTTGAGAGTAGCTATCATTCTCATATGAATCTTGGGTTTTTCTTTTGTAAAGAACTTTTAATTCTTTTGCATTGACCTCCTCAATATTTCTTTCTAACTGTTTTTAATTGTTTAAAATACTTAAGATTCCATGTGAAATAGAATTAAATGAAAGTTAAGGAAGCCTTATCATGAATCTAGTTCTGCAATGTCATTCTATTAATAGCTGCAGTCTAAATACCAGCCCCGGCCATCACAGCATGTCCATCGGGTAAATCCTCACTACGTGCGGTACACGTTGTCCTCCCCGGCCCTGTACTAGTCCAGGAGGGAGTTGCTCTGCTCCCTGCTTTACCTATGAGGAAATGAAGACTGGGAGCTGGGGCAGGGGCAGCTGGTGCCAGGGCAGGGGCAGAGCTTGTGCACCCCCCCCCCCCCACCTTGACCACAGCATTACTCAGTCCTCTTCTGTTTTTCTTTTCTTTTTCTTTTTTCTTTCTTTCTCTTTTTCTTTCTTTCTTTCTTTCTTTCTTTCTTTCTTTCTTTCTTTCTTTCTTTCTTTCTTTTCTTCCTTCCTTCCTTCCTTCCTTCCTTTCTTTTTTCTTTCTTTCTTTCTCTCTCTTTTTTTTTTTTTAGATGGAGTTTCACTCTTGTTGCCCTGGCTGGAGTGCAGTGGTGCCATCTCGGCTCACCGCAACCTCCGCCTGCCAGGTTCAAGCGATTCTCCTGCCTCAGCCTCCCGAGTAGCTGGGATTACAGGCATGCGCCACCACCCTTGGTTAATTTTGTATTTTTAGTAGAGACTGGGTTGGCCAGTTTATAATGACCATGTTAGTCAGTCTGGCCTCGAACTCCTGACCTCAGGTGGTCCACCCACCTCGGCCTCCCAAAGTTCTGGGATTACAGGCGTGAGCCACCACGCCCGGCCTCAGTCCTCTTCCAGTTACCCACTACCCTACTCACAAGCCAGTCCCCAC
Source organism: Theropithecus gelada (assembly GCF_003255815.1). Classification (NCBI taxonomy): domain Eukaryota; kingdom Metazoa; phylum Chordata; class Mammalia; order Primates; family Cercopithecidae; genus Theropithecus; species Theropithecus gelada. The sequence goes on along the minus strand of NC_037671.1, from coordinate 128,403,942 downwards.
TCTGTGCCAACTCCAGATTCACTTAATTCTCACACGCACATGTGTGCGTATACACACACACACACACACACACACAATCACTGAGTGACCATCTTAATGGGGACTGGGTTACATTCATAACCTATTTTGTAGGAGAGAATTTTCCAAGGGACCAAAAATGTTGACCAGCACCCATATCTAAAAGGTATTGCTACCCCTGGGGCCGGTGAAAATGCAAGGGACTGAGCCAATGGGAAGAAGGTGGGGAGGAGTGGCTGAGCGCCCCGCAGCCTGCCCCCACCCCTGGACCTGGGGCTGCCTCCACTTATTCCTTGGAACCTGGGCAAACCACGTCACTTCTCTAAGCCTCCATTGCCTCAGCTTTCAGTAAGGATGCTAATCATAGCACCTGCCTCACAGTTGAGTTACTAAGATTAGATGAAATAATGCATTTAGGCACAGTTCAGCTCCTGGCAATAGAAAATATTCAACGGTGTTAGCACTGTCACTATTACTGTGTCATGACTCAATGGGAGAGCACTTAAGCTAGTGCCTTCCACACAATGGTCACCTATAAATGCCGTTAGTTAAATGAAATCGATGCGCATGAGCTCAGCTTAGGGAGAGGAAGGGGCATTGGCAGGTCGGGTTGCCTCGGTGGGGCCTCCTCTCTGCCTCTGACTGGCCTCTTTGCCCCTCTGCTTTCCTGGTCAAAGGTTCGTAAGCAAACGGTTTCTCCCACTCCTCGGAACGTGGACTTCCTTTCTGGCAGGCACTGGCCTGGCCGTTTACTTCAAATCCCTGTGTTCCTGGCTTCAGTGCCCGGCTGCCCAGCGGCCTCTCCCTGAGTCTGGGTTCTCAGGTTTCTGCTCTGCCTCCAGATGACCCTTCTGCCTGCCAGAGCTGGCCTGCGGGTCACCCTGCAAGATGACCCCTCTGCTCCCCAGAGCTGGCCTGCGGGTCACCCTGCAAGATGACCCCTCTGTCCCCAGAGCTGGCCTGCAGGGCACCTGCATCCCACGGATCCAGAGACCCGGATGCAGCTGTGGGCCAGCCCCCTTTCCTCAGGCAGCTAGATTTTTCTTCATATTCCTTTTCCAGCACACGTCTCTTGAACATGACTGAGTTGATAGACACCACAGAGGATTCCAAGATGGCTTCCCTCTTCAAGGAGCCTAATTCTTGTAAATGAGATATTTTCACAGTAACTCAGTAACTTCAGAATGTGGTATTTGTCGAGGGCCTCTAGAGAAGCACCAACATTGCTAAGGCTTAAAGGAAAGACAAATGTCTTCTGACTCTGGTGATTCAGAGATCAAGGCACCTTCACAGATTTTCATAAGCAGAGCTGGGGAAGGAACCTCAGCAGAAAGAAACGACCCAGCCCAGATAAGGAGGTGGGGAGGCCCTGACTCTTGTCTGGGGGTAACAATCATGGTTTAACTAGAGCCTGATGTTGCTGTGAGGGAGGATTAGGAGATGATTGGCCTGAAGCCCATCATGTAGGGCTTAATGCCAGGCCAAGGAAACTGAAATTTATTCAACAGATAATGGTACATTTCTGAAGGTTTTTCCCTGTAGAGAAATGCAACACAAGCTGAGCGAATTAAGGTTTAAGTAGGCAGTGGAAAAGGGTGGACTTAAAGGGATAAAGGAGAAGGCAGGAGAGGGCAGTGGAGAAGTTATTGCAGGAAGGTAAATTTGGAGACAGACCATAAGGGATGAAGTGTGGTGGTGGCAACAGAAACAGAAAGGAAGACCAATCTCCACAATCGAGGGGCTGGTGGAGAGGATGGGCTTAAGCCAGCAATTCCTACACTTTTACAAGCGGCAAGACCAAACTCTTTTGGTAGCATAACCCAATGTCTTAACATTTTTCATGGAACAACATTTTCACTAAAATAAAGCATAAGAAATTCAGAATGGAGGAAGAATTGTTATGGGAAACTATCACTGGGCCCATGGCTTTTTTGTTTTGTATTTTTGAGACGGAGTCTTGCTCTGTCACCCAGGCTGGAATGCAATGGCACAATCTCAGCTCACTGCAACCTTCACCTCTGGGTTCAAGTGATTCTCCTGCCTCAGCCTCCTGAGTAGCTGGGATTACAGGCACCTGCCACCACACCCAGCTAATTTTTTACATTTTTTAATTTATTTTTTTTTTTAGTAGAAATGGGGTTTCACCATGTTAACAGGCTGGTCTCAGACTCCTGACCTCAGGTGATCCACCCTCCTTGGCCTTCCAAAGTGCTGAGATTACAGGTGTGAGCCACCGTGCCCAGTCCCCAATGTTTGTTTTAAATAGCACACAATTTGAAAACATTTAAATTTCCTGACCACTAGGCTAACCTTAATACTCTTTAATAATATTGAGTAATCTAAACCAGATTAGTTCAAAGTTCTGTTTTTTCGATTTCTTTACAAAGATTTTCCTCCATTCCTTGTGCGTTGCTATTACACAAGACGGATGTTACCTTCTGATCAGTGAGCAGGCAATCTCACAAACTTGCAAGGAGTTTTTTCAAAGATAGAAATAGATATAGATTGATCCTGAATGTACAAATCAAACATAGTGCTAATATTTAGACATCTTCCCAGTGTATCCAGGGATTATTTGAGTCACCAGAAAAGATTTTTCGTGACTTTCCTTTATTCTCAACATGAAAAGTTCAGCAGCAAGTCAAGTTTCTGGAAAATCCTATGAACCATTTTGTTCTCTGGAGAGCTTAATGACACCTAGGTCATCAACAACAATCAACAATGATTTCAGCTGTAATGATCGAATGGAAGTACCTTAAATCCTTCCTGGCAGGGATAGCAGCATTGCATGCACATGTGTATGTGCACGTGCCAGGATAAGCCAGTGTGTGGGCACCAAAGTTACCTCTGTGGTTTGGAGCATCCAGAGGCCCAAAGCCAGCCCTTAGCTCCACGCAGGTAAAAAGGGTAAGAACGTGCAACAGTTAAAGCAAAACAACGGAGTGAAGCCTCCTGTGCTTTTTTCTGAGTGATCAAAGCAGCTGTATAACCACAAGGCAGCTGTCCCAGGTTGACTGCTGACCGTGTAGCTGACAGTTACATCATGAACTACGGGAATGTGATTTTTAGAAATTTCACTTATTACCTACCTACCCATAGTTCATGAGATGAAAAAGATTTGTAACTAAAATACGTAACTTCCACATAAAGAATTGGGGAATTAAGTGGACATAAAACAACAAGATAAATATACATAATGACAGTCCACCTTACCATTAGAGAAAGTGAACATAAATACTCGAATGTTAAAATAAGGTATACAGGGAATATAGTTTTACAGTGTTGTGATTTTTAAGTAGAATTTTAATCATTTTGGGAAACAAAATAAAAATCCAGAAGAAAGCATATGTTTTTCTCATCATAAATATAAGAGGTAACTGTGAAGAGAAAATGACAATACTAACCACATTTTGATGTATTCTCATAAAGTCTAGTAACAATATCTTCTAGCACTTTAAAGTTTTCTAGTTCCGACCTAGATTTTATTTTTGCCAAGATACAACCTAGTCTGATAGCTCCAATAGCAATTATAGAATATGACCCAATTATTTCTTTCCCCCAAAAAAGTGAATTAACATTTTTTTGGTTAGGAAACAGAAGATATTTTAATGAAAATGATCTAAAACAAAAAATGCAATTGTGGTAAAATAGATGAGGAAATCGTACTTCTTTGTATTAAAATATTTTTCATAAAACATTAAAAATATATTAATGAGAATTTAATCTCATATAAGAAAGCTAATATGCTATAATATTGCTTTATGTATGTTTATATGAAATTGCAGGGAAGTAAAACAAATTATGTCATCATAATATTATTTTGTATCCCCTACAGAAATATTTTTCTAAAACCACTAAAAAAGCATATTACAGACTTAGTGAGGAGGCTACCTGTAAACAAATTATTTTCATGGAAAAGCAAGGAAAATTACTAAAAACAAAATTTACATTTAAAATGTAGTCAATAAAGGTCAGGTGGTCAATGTTGGTCTGTTTTCCCCGAATGTAAAATGGCAGCCCAAGGAAAGGAGAACCACTGGAGAAAATTTGAAAGGAAAGACATATTTTTAAGGATCGGTTAGGAACAAATTTTTGTTTTCTTTTTTAGTAAATTTTCTGACAGCCATATCTTTGCATTTAAATTCTACCAATCACGGTGACTCAAAATTATAATTTGTAATTATAATTGTTAATTACTTAATGAATAATTAATTTCACAGATAATTTGAAAGCTATAGATGGATGATAGATTAGCTAGATAATAATAGAAAATTTTAAGATTAGAAGGAAAACAGTTTTCATCTGAATAATATGTCCATTGTAAATAAATGTTTTTAAATGGTATTTTTTATTTCACTTTGTTTTCATATATATCACAGCTGAATTTCTCAGCCAAAGCATCTATAAAGACATTTCATTATTTTGCATATGGCGGCTTCCCTTTGATGTTTGGTAGTTGAACTTAACCATTCTGTACCACGGGCTCCTCATCTGTAAAAATGTGAGCAGTAACATTATCAACTTTTCAAGGTTGCTGTGGGGATTAATGAGAATTCAAATTAAATAAGCTAAATGTACTTAAACGCTTAGCATAGTGCCTGACACACAGTAAGAATTAAAATTTAGGTTAAACCACATGAAATTGACATTTTTTAGCCAAAAAGAGTTGAATATTGGCAATGTGATCTGGTTCATTATAAAGCAGTGTTCGCTTTTATAATTGTTCTAGGCTATGTGCCTATTTTTAAAAATGTAAATGCATACAAAAGAAAAATGACACAGACAAAAATGTATTTAAAACCAAATAATTCACAGATTAGGAGGAGCTCCTGTCCTAAAGTGATTACAAGGGCAACCATAAGGAATGTCTGTGTTAATTGGGTTTGGCCGCACCGACCCTGAGTGCCCTTAGCAAGGAAGCAGACTGTAATGGAAACAGCCGAGCCTTCAGTTTTAGGTTGACCAGATATCAAACCCCACTTTGACAATTTGCTCGTCCATGGAGTGGGCAGATTTGGAATATTAATGAATGCACCACGAACTCCTTGAATTGATCGTATTAGGGAAGTGAAAGAAACTAACATTTTTTAGCATCCCATAAATGTCAAGCTTTCGGCTAGGTGCTGTCTATAAATTAGTTCATTTAATTGTAAGAACTACCTTGTAAGAAGCCCTGATACTGATATTATAATAATGAGTATAATTACAGCAAACTCTGCTGCAGGACTTACTAGTAGATAGCAGCTGCTTTGCATATATACCGTATTTAACCTTCACAGCCACAAGCTAACATAAATCCCTGGGAAGAGTATTGGAGAGTCTTTACCATCATCTTCAGCATCATGGCCAACCTCATAGAATTAAGGATTAAATGAAGGAGCACAAATAAAACTCCTAGCCTGATGCCTGACACCTTGCTTCCCAGAGGGCCAATTCAGGATCCTTGTCCCGTGCCCTGAGACCCTGAGTAGCCCTGGCCTTCTGCTAATCAGGAGGGCTTCCTTAGCAAACCCCAGGCAGTTCTAAACTCTATAACCCAGAGCAGCAGGAGGCTGTCTTCACATCGCAGCCCCTGGGGGGTGTTAGGAGACTCATGGAAACCCATTTTACTTTATTCAGGAAATATAGACCCCCAAAGTCTATTTCTTGCCAAAAGCTCTAATTTGCTATCTTACAGCAGTCAGGTTTTTGGGGTAGAATAGTAGAACTAATTAAAAAGCGAGTCCATTGAGTTCCTTCAAGCAGAAAACAATCATAACAGGACTTATAGGAATTTAGTATTCTGAGTAATTTTCTTCACCTTCAGGCTTTTTTTTTTTTTTTTTTTTTTTTGAGATGGAGTCTTGCTGTCTCCCAGGCTGGAGTGCAGTGGCACAATCTCGGCTCACTGCAAACTCTGCCTCCCGAGTTCAAGCAATTCTCTGCCTCAGCCTCCCGAGTACCTGGGATTACAGGCACCCGCCACCACGCCTGGCTAATTTTTGTATTTTTAGTAGAGACGGAGTTTCACCATCTTGGCCAGGCTGGTCTTGAACTTCTGACTGCACGATCCACTCTCCTCGGCCTCCCAAAGTGCTGGGATTACAGGCGTGAGCCACCGCACCCGGCCCACCATCAGACTTCTTACATGAGGAATGTTTGGGGGCCCAGTGATGTAGTTCTTTATGGGATTCGTAAAAGGTTTCCTGAAAGACACACTACTAGAATAATGACTGTAGCACGCAGTGATAGGGGCAGCCTAGCCGTTTATTTCACGCATTTTAATGTACTTTGGTCTTTCAGATACGGCAATAATTAAACCTGCCAGTAGCTTTTCGATATGAGAAAAACCACTTTAAATGAGTCACACTGATTTCTGTAAACAGCTTGCTTTTTCTTAATTTATAATGTCTCGTCTAACAGGCCATAACTACATAAAGGGACAGGAAAAAAGTAAAAGAAACACCCAGATAATTTCGAACTAAAGATCACATGTACTGAACTATCTATCCAAATCATTATTTTACCTTAACTTGAATAGCTGTGTCCATTATCGATCCGATTCTGTGATAGCTCCCTGCCTCTCCGAAATTCAAAATCTTTTTGTAATGTTTGTTTTTAACTTTCAAACCTGCTCTCAATGTAGTGTCTTTCTTCCTGCTACAAAGCTTTGTTTCCTTAATTAAATTGGAATAAGACTATGTAAAGACTTTGTCTCCCTATTATTCACTAAAGAGGGTGAACAAAATCACCAGACCTCAAAACAAAATTGACACCACGGTGCTCACTGGTGCTTAAAGAGGATGTCAGTACACCCACTGAAATACTTCTCCAGTGGAGGTCACGGTTCAGGTTGCTGGCATGGTTTTATAAGGAGGCTCGTGTTGCAGCTGTCTGCACTGCCCCTAGCCTGAAGATAAATAGCAGACTGCAGTTTCCACTGCTACTGGTCTTTTAACCTTCAATAAGAGGAAATGCTTCTGCCTTAGCCTCGTCTGCCTCCTTCAAGTTCATCTCCCAGGACCTAGTGAGCTATCTCTTATCTATCTGCTTCCCAGCCTTCAGCCTGGGCTTCCTAGATGTCAAGAGCATCCCAGCCCACTCTCATCTTCAGAGGCTCCCCATATATTAAAACATGTAGAAATGCCAACACAAGTTCAAATCAATTGCAATATATCATGAATGTTTACATTGAACAAATTAACACTTTTCACATACAAACCAAAATAACAATGACTTTATGTGTAGCCTCATTGATACTTAATCCAATTTAAGACACTTTGTAAACCTGAGGGCTGCACCCAGAAGTGTGAGTTCTTGCCTCTGATTAGCGACCCTTCACAGCCACCTGATGGGTGGGTGGGTGTGCAGTCATAAGGATGTAAAGCAAGCTTTTTAGAAACCAAATTCACTGAAAATGTGCCTCCTTCTGTATATGACCATCAATTCAGCTTCTCACAATGATTGACTGACCGTGCAATGTCCTCTGCATTGCTTAACATAATCCCTCCAATTCTTCAGTGCCCAGGGTGCTGCCCGGGGACACCTGGGCACCTTTAGAAGTGATAGTGACTCTTCAGCACGTCCCTTTGCTCTCTGAAATAGTGCTTATTGCATCAGTCAAAAAGAAATGAATGCTGGAGTGGCTTGTGCGTGCCAAAAAATCTAACTTCAGAGATCTGCTGGTCCGCTCCCTAGCTTCCCAGGGTGATAAGATGAGACCTTGTTTCTTTTATAACTGCTACCCAGTAGACAAATAGGCCAAAGATAAGAACAAATCACTCTCACAAAGGGAAAAAAAAAAAAATCCCACACAGCAAAACAATACATGGGAAAACGTTAACCCTCCTCAGTAATTAGAAAAATGCTAACTAATGCAACCTTAGAGTAGAATTTTATAGACACTGGATTAGCAAACACAATTTTAATTCTAACACCCAATGCTGTGATAAAGCAGGTATCCGCACGTGTTGCTGGAACAGCATAGACTGACCTGACCTTTCTGAACAATCAATGTGGCAGCCTATACCAGTAAGCACAAAATGTTCATATTCCTTGAAGCAGTAACCTCACTTCTGAGAATTCCTTCAAGGAAATAATACTACTGAGGAAAAAGACTTTACGCTCAAAGATGTTGATTACATCACTAACAAAAATTGCGCAAATCTGGAGGTAGACTTCATGTCTCTAACCAGAGAAGAAGAGCTGAGTAACTTGTATTCCTTCCAATCCATAGCTACTAAACAGCCATTACAAATGATAACCAAGTATAGTAGATATCAATGTTGAAGACCCCGGATGTCATAACTCGGTGAAATCATCCTCTCCGGTAACAACGCATTCCAGCCTCAAGGTCTTTGCCTTTGCTGTTCTGCACTGCACGTCCTTCCCAGGCTTGTTTCTTTCTCCCAAGCCGACTTCTCCACACTAAGATGTCAGCTTAAATTTAATTTTCCCAGGGAGATCTTCTGGATCACCCTGCCTGTAGTGGCCTCCCGAGTCTGTCCCTACCACATCACCTTCCTGCCGTTCCTTGCTAGGACTTCTCACTCTGAAATATTCTTATTTAATGGTTGGTTACCTGGCATATTACCGGACTCCTCTGCCAGAATGTGAGCCACCTAGTCTACATTCCCACTCTAGTCCAATAATCTGTCCTCAGCTGCTGAAGCTCTAGAACACAGCTGGTCTTCTTGAAATCACAGAATTTGGATGATGACATCTGAGTTCAAATTAAAACCTGGTTCCTGAGTCCCAGCTTGGATTTATTACCTTGTTCTTTTATCCTCCAACTGGGAAGCCAGTTTACAGACAAACACTGATCTGAGCACCAGGCAGTCCATGTGGCCAAATGAAGACAGCTGTATTTCCCCAAGACGAATGCTCCAGCTGTTGCTCTGGGGGCCCTTCCCATCACCCAAGCCCCATAGACATGTCAGGAACCATCAGCCTGACCTGCCCACCCTGCCCTGCAGCCAGAGCCTACCTGTGATGAGGAGAGTGGATGATGAAGTTGGCGTCCTCAAGGCCAGGAGGGTTGCCTTTCCATCAGCATTTCCTCTGCCAGACTACCTTGACTCCCCAAATTCCCACCACTGGAGCTGCTCCTTTGACCCAAAGGTGTCTATAAAAACTAAACATAGGCCAGGCGTGGTGCTTATGCCTGTAATCCCAGCACTTTGGGAAGCTGAGGCAGGCGGACCATGAGATCAAGAGTTCGAGACCAGCCTCACCAACATAGTGAAACCCCGTCTCTACTAAAAATACAAAAATTAGCCGGGCATGGTGGCGCGTGCCTGTAGTCCCAGCTACTTGGGAGGCTGAGCCAGGAGAATCACTTGAACCAGGGAGGCAGAGGTTGCAGTGAGCCAAGATCACAGCACTACACTCCAGCCTGGGCAACAAAGGGAGACTCCGTCTCAAAAAAAAAAACAAAAACAAAGAAAACAAAACAAAAAAAACATATAGCCTAGAGTGAGGACCCACCATCACATGGCAAGTCTTTAAGTCCAGGGTCTTGCTGATAGAAACACATAGGGGCACAAGGCTCCCAATACAGATATTGCCAAGAAGCTGGAACTAAGTGGAATGGCCTATCCGGGGGCCTTGGGCAGGTGAAAGACAACAGAACTCTGGGAGGCGACACTGGGGTGAAGCCAGAAAATCAGTTGAGCCTTTTGTCCAGGTCTCCATCAGCCTCTGGAGGTTTACATTGTCCAGACCTAAGGTGGCAGGCGCCAGACTTAGTGGAAGCTTGGTGAGTGAGCCTGCTTGCCAGAACATTTGCCTCAGTTTACTCAGGGCTCTGAGTCTACTCCGCAGATGACATTGAATTTGGGAGCCTGGTCTGGGGCTGGAGCTATGACGTCTTCTCCATCCCATTGGGCCTAGGACCATGGCGCTGAAGAGTCTGGAAGAGGACGGAGGATTTCTTTGGGCTCAGAGGCCGACGTAGAAACCTGTGCAGAGAAGGTGGAGGTAGATGCAGGGATTTTCGCCTCTGTAGAGAAGCAGAAGGGAATCTCCTTGACGCCTCCACCCTCGCTCTCTTCCCGCAGGGAAAGACGTGAGCCAGGGTGCTGCCGACGCTTCTTACCATCTCCTGCTTAACCGGGTTCTCTCCTCATGGACAGTAATGGGCAAGGAGATACTCTCTCTCTCCCTCAATTCAGCTACTTGGGTGACATAAATTGGAATTAGAACACATGTACTAAGTGCCTTCAGATATCCTGCCTCAAAAACACAAAATCAGGAAACAGGAATATAAATTATTTTGCAAATATTAAATCCCATAGTGATACTACAAAAGAATGACCTTTTTGTGGCTTGAAGCACAAGTATCAGGTGTGCATTTGAAAATAAAATCTGCTTCCTCCCGTGAGTTTAGTCAGGCCACATCTGCTGCTTCCCGTGAGTTTAGTAGGGCCACATCTGCTGCTTCCTGTTGGCTTATCAGGGCTGCATCTCTCACAGTCAGCCAGCAGTCTAGGGAATGGGCCAGTCATGAGCTGTGTCCTAAAATTGGAAAAATCAGGACTTTGTGGAGACAAAAAGGAAGTAACAGAGCTATGGCCACGTCTGGATGCCACTTGCAGAAGAAGAGTCAGTCTTTTCCCCATTCAGTTAAGCACCAACATATTGAACTATATCTGAAGGAAAACGGAAGGATTAAGTATAAGCTTAAGCTATACATTCTTTGCTCATAAAGTCCTACAACCAAGTATCTTAATCAGAGATGTAAGCAGGGTCCAAGGTACCAGTCTAGACTGAAAAAACTCATAAAGGGACATCCCAAAGATGAGGGCTCCAAGTTCAAGGTGAGTCCAGATAACAAGTCCTGCTCTCCCTCACGGCCTGAGGATGAAGCAGCTGCTCTTTAAAAGTGTTGTTCCTTTGTGAGGTTGTAGAGTAAACCCATTTTATTAAACAATAAAGCAAAGAACAGTCCATGGCGTTCTGTGGGGTTATACTTCCTGTCCTCTCCCAGAGGAGAGTTAAATGATGGCCAGTCTACTCCTACCTGGGAGCTACAGTATAGACAAAATAGCAGGTGCAGTAATAATGGTTGTCAAAATTTATCAACAGCACATTAAATTAATATAAATGTAATGCATATTCTCTTATTTTTGTCCTGGAACCTATCCTTACGGATGGATATCATTTCCCCTGTTTCAGTAGAGCTGTGATGCATGGCCATTTGTGTTCAACAAGAACACGCCTCCGCCCCTCGGGGGTCCTGTTGTTTTATATCCATGCTGCCTTTGTCCAGACGAATCTTAATGTCCTGATTCAGGGCAAAGCAATCGGGTACACGCAAGTGAGGAATTTTAAGAGATAAAAATGTAACTCGGACAAATAAACATTCTTTATTCAAAAGTATCAAACGTCAGCATATTTCACCTATCAACATTTCCAACAAGCTTCAGTGTCCATTGTGCAAACCCATTTTTGCTGCTGTGGCAAATTAAATGGCCACATTTAAAATTCCCCTCCACAGTTTAGATACTGTTCTGTCTCTCTCTTTCTCTCTCTCTCTCTCTTTCTCTCTCTCTCTCTCTCTCTCTCTTTGTATGGTATGGCGAAAACTTTGATTGGGCTTTAAAGCCTTAAACATTTGTAAAAATATCAGGCAAGCTCGAGTATTTTCAGACTGTGCCCTGAATTAATACACTTGGGGCAAAGTGGATGTCTCTTGCCACATTTAACTCACCAGTGTAGAAGCTGATAAAGGCTGATAGTCAGAACTTGGAAAGCTCTTTCTAGGTTATTTTTAACTAAGACAGTTGTAAAAGGCTTGATGGATTTAACTCCGTCACTTTCAGAGCAGTTAACTGAGTTCAGCCATCAGACTGCTTTGATTTGTTCATTAAATGTATTATGTTTGCATTACTTGAGTTCATTTGAAGAGATAGTCCCACTCTGTAAAATATCCAGCTAAGGGTTTGGAAATCTATTCAAATTTTGCATCCATTAATTCATCTTAGAATTTTCAAAGAGTAGGTACTTCAGGCAAGCTGAGATATATCCCAAATATTCAGGGAAACATCCAATCTACAGAAATGGTGTAACGTGTTTTTTCATCGTAAGCACGATTGGCGAGTTTATCCATTTAATTATTTTTCTCAATAGAACAAGCAACACGTCAAGGCCATGAGAATCTTTTACTCTGTAGCTCTGTGCCCTGCTGTGCAGCCCAGTCACCTACAATGATTCAGTCTTATCTTGTCATGATGGTGAGCACTGGGATGGATATGCAAAGGCTCCTAAGTTCCGAGTTTATCATTTTAGAAATGCATTTCTCCATAGTTTAATGTATTTGCTGATGACATTTATTAGAAATCTGAGATGAGCCGGATGAGGGGGCCAAGTCGGTAATCCCAGCACTTTGGGAGGCCAGGGCAGGTGGATGACTTAAGTCCAGACGTTTGAGATCAGCCTGGGCAACATGGCAAAACCCCATCTCTACAAAAAATTAAAAAATTAACTGGGCGTGGTAGCGCGTGGTCCTAGCTACTTGGGAGGCTGAGGCAGGAGAATTGTTGGAGCCCGGGATGCCGAGGTCGCAGTGAGCTGAGATCATGCCACTGCACTCCAGCCTGGGCGACAGAGTGAGACCCTGTCTCACAAAAAAGAAGAAAAGACATCTGAGATGAATTTTTATTTTTGTGCCTCAATTACAGAAAAAAAAAAAATCAGAGCTGAAAACGGGTTGTATCTGGTATCATTAACGTTATCTGGAAATGGAAAAGTCTGATAGCAGCTGCCAGTCTGGCTCATTTTTAAAAGTTTTCAGCACCAGTCTAGAGGTAGTTACAATTATTTCCAGTAGGTTTTATCACTCCTGAGGGCTGCCATCAGCAGTTCTTTTCCAATCAAAATCATCTATTTTGCTGTTTCGCGAGCTGGTTGAAAATTACCATGTAGCTATGAAAGAAACCATATAAAACAAAATTAGATATTAAATGAAAGCACTATAAAAATCCAACATGTTCTTCTTTTTGGAGCAAAAACTGCTAAAAAGTAAATGGGGCCAGGCGCAGTGGCTCATGCCTGTAATATCAGCACTTTCGGAAGCTGAGATGGGTGGATCACCTGAGGTCAGGTGTTGGAGACCAGCTTGGCTAACATGGTGAAACCCCATCTCTACTGAAAAAAAAAAAATACAAAAATACAAAAATTAGCTGGGCATGGTGGCAGGCCCCTGTAATCTCAACTACTCGGGAGGCTGAGGCAGAAGAATCACTTTTACAGGGGAGGCGGAGGTTGCAGTGAGCTGAGATCAAGCCATCATACTCCAGCCTGGGTGACAGAGCAAGACTCCATTCCAAAAAAAAAAGTAAATGGGATAATCTCATTTTTCACTTTGAAAAAAAAAGTTTTTTTCTTCTCAAATTGAAAGATGATCCAGGTAAACCCCACTTTAAGTTGAGGAGTGCACTGCAAAGCAGATAGATGATGCTCCCTAACTGTACAGACCCTCTACATATTGAAGCTCACTTGATCAGACATTTCCAAATTCATGTAAGTGCTACTTCCACGGATAACAACTCACAAATATGGAAACAGTAAACAAAGAATTGGAATTAGGCAAATGGTGGCCACTACACCTACCATGCAGTTTATTTAGAACTGAGTTTGCTTGTATCAGCATCTGGACCTAGTAAACCCACAAAGTAGCCATTTACTTATACTTCCATTCATTCATTTTACAAGTGCCCAGTTTGAATTTGATGCCCACGATGAGGTTTATAACATAACTACCATGATCTTTTCCCCCAATGAGGTGGTAGAATGCAAAAGGGCGAAGTAAACAGGAAACATCTATTAAGTGTTTTAGAGTCACCTGAAAATAAGCAGGGAGGGGACTACAGGCTAGTGCTCCAGGAATTCAAAAGAAAGAAAGATGATGTGGAGTCGAAATCACAGAGGAAGTAACCCTAGCCCTGAACAAAGGTAAGATTGAACTTACCAGGAGGAAGAGGGGAGAATATTCCCATGGGGAATTTTAGACATGAATGAAAATTTCACGCAGTGGGGTCAGTAAGAAATCCAGCCTGAGTGGAGCAGGAGGTCCCATTGTGGAGGAGAAAGCAGGTGACTGGCTTCATTAGGGAGATGAGATCACACAGGGGCCAGACGACTGGGGATTTGAATCTGGTCCATTATAGAACATGGAGACACTGGTTATTAACCAGAAAAGAAAATGACGAGATAAATTGTTCTGCAGGGTGAATTAGGAATAGTAGGCTTTGAAGATGGAAAGATAAACAGCCTATTAACTATGATCCAGGAGGAACTGGAGTGGGAGGCCTGGCCCCGCCATGTCCCACACAGCAGCAAATGCACAAAGAAGGAAGGGCCGAAGGCAGCCTTTCACCTTCCGAGCCCACACTCGGTGCCTGCACGCCTCACAGGAGCCTTACGCACTTACCAGGGGGCCATCTGAGAGCCTCCACACCACATTCGATTCCGGCAAGGACTGTTGGAGAACCGCAAGAAACCCTTCCCTGAAGGAAAACCAGAGACTCTCCTACTCTTCGCAGAGAATGGGAACCTTCAACTTTGATTCCTAAACTTTCCCAACATAAGTGACTTCAATGTGGCTTTTTGGTTTGTTTCCTAAGACCATTCAGACACTTGGAATGTTCCTCCTTTTTACCTTCTCACCCTATTCCTGAGATCCCACAGTTATAGGTTCTCCTAGTGCCTCTGGTCCAATACCAGGCATCCGTCCACTAAGTAGCAATGATGTCCCTGGGCAGTCACGCTCAGCCTGCTCATCTACCTTGTATACATTAAAGCCTTATAATTTCTTTATCTAGAAGACTATGTAACTAATATCTACCAGACTAAAAATAAATCATAATGGATGCCCATAAAGATGGGGGGGATGAAATGAGAAATTGATCCTAGACCTTCCCCATACTGATCATGTATTTATGGCACCGAAAGAAAAGTCCTTGAAATCCATCGGCCTTGATTTTTGTCATCCTGCCTGTATCTCTGTGAATGCTATTGTTTTAAGGATCTGTAATGAAGTAAAGATAGTGTAATAATCTATATCATAAAAAATGATATATTTTTTATCATAGCAATTGACTATCCTAGGAAACATTACCCGGTTGGTTGCAGCAGCTACAGTATCTCCCCGTCACTGACTCACCTGGAACCTCTCTGCGGATGATACGGGGCTAAAGTTCTTCTGTAGGTAGCAAATGTTCTGCTACCTTCTGCTCTCGCTGTGATGACATGTGATGCTCAGACCTCTCTTTCTGAACCTTCCCGCCATCATGCAAGATGCACTTCAGCAGATTCTTACTTCGATTTCTCTTTTTCGGGATCCCAGTATCACTTACTGCTTACATCATTTCACTAAGTTTTCTCACCTCTCAAAACCTCAGTTTTCTCCCCTGTGAAGGGGAATAATAATAGTATTTAGCTCATAGGGCTATTGTTACTTTTAAATGACCTAATCTGTGTAAATGACATTATATTGTTGTTATTATTACTCCACCATGAGATAAGACAGCGAGAAATAGATTTAACACAGACAGCTGGACTTAACCCTCTGCTCCTTTTTTGAAACACTCTGTTCACTGAATCATGTTGGCCAATAAGAAAAGAGATGAGCTTTTACTTTGCAAGCTTGAATTCAGCTTAATTCAATGATGACTGAATCCATCGTTATAATTATCCAGTAGAGGGATAAATGGATGAACTCACCTATTTTTCTTAGTATAACTTTCAGATCAAAACAGTCATTAATCAGAGAAGACCCTAGCTTGCTTTTTTGTAGTCTTGACCAAATCATTGTCAATTGGTATGTAAAAAAGAAATTAACCCATATAATTGGTCTTTAAAATCTATATAGACTTAATGAAATAGCAGAATGTAATAGCATTTGGTGTAGGGGGTCAACAAATAATAAGTTTTGCACAGTGCACTCTTTCTTAACTAGAATTAATTATATAAACATTTGGTCTTTTCAGGTTTTCTTAGAACTTGACTTGACACCTGATTTTGATGCTTATGAGGTTTCTGACTTACTTTGAAGAATTACATAGTTGCTTTGTGATCATCTTTTCAGTTGAAATACAGGCATCCTTTGAATAACTGTCATTTCTAAATGCTTATTCCAAAGTTATGTTGTGATATTATAAAAAGTAATGTTAGGTGAATAGAAACCACAGAGTATCCAAAGTTCAGTCTTTATTCAGAGGCAGTAACTGAGATTCAGAGAAGTTAAATAACCTGCCCATAGTTAAATAGCTAGTGAATTATTGAATATTGTAGCTACTAAGTTATTGAAAATTTTATCTCAGGCTGTTTGCCTTGAAGTCCAGTATTCTCTTCACTATATCAGTATGACCCCATTGTTATTGTTGTACATTTCATAGATAAATGAATCTACTTTGCAGTTGGATAACGACAACTGTTTAGAAATTGTCATTGTCTATCTAAGGGAAATTTAGATAGTGAATTGACTGTTAGGCCAAGATTCATGGTATCTCCAAGTGACCAACGACCCCATTCAGAAGATGAAAACGTTTCCTCGAGCTTTTGGAAATACGATGGCTTAGTAGCTCAGTGCTTTAGTGACCCAGCCTTCGGTGTCAAGAAGAGAGAAAGAGAACGAGACATCCAGCTGGGAATCGAGAGCTTACTTCAAAGCTTTTATCTTCAGAGGAAAGAAATCTTGTGAATTTCATTAATGTCAATAAGATCTGAGAAGATTTGAAGTGGGTGAGCCCTTGGGCATCTCCAGCATGCCAGATGCTGTGGTTATCGTGAGTTTTGGTTGAAAAACCATTGCAACTTCGATTCACACACCCATGAACCATGACTTTGGAAATACCCATCGTGAGGTCATACTTCAGGGAATGTGGGGAACCTTCAGTTTCCGAGAGAACATGAAGTCAGCCAAGGAAGCAGTGGCTAAGCGTGGCCCAGACACAGAAACACCCAGAATTCCAAATGGGGCAACGCACATTATGGTTAAGGGGGAGAAAAGTTGAGTCCCCTCAAAGTAACATAGCAAAGCTTTAAAAATAGAGTCAAAGAAGCATTTCTTCAGGATTCTAAAAGCAGATAACCTCACAGCTTCTCCCCAAAAGGCTCTTCTCTTACTCATTGTTAAAAAGAAAAAAAAAAAAAAAAAAAGAATTCGATCCTAGGTTCCTAGGTTTTCCCCCTCCTGTCTCTTTTCTTTCTTACTCTTTCTCCTCCAGAAACGACCAGGTTGGAATTCATAGCTATTTCCCTATAATTATCCAAACTTTACAGGAGAAAACTCCTATTCTAAAACAGCTAAAGCTATTTCTATATAGTAAATTCAGTCCACGCTAACCCAAACAAACACATTTCTGGCAAAACAAATCGTGACAATTTAATCTAGGTATTTAAACTGTAAATATCTTAAAAGATAAAATATACCTGTAGCCTTCCTTTTCCCCTTTCTTAATTCATATTTAAAAAACTCAAAAGCAACCATTTCTAAATTCACAAAGGGAAAATGTGGCTGGGCGTGGTGGCTCACGCCTGTAATCCCAGCACTTTGGGAGGCCAAGGCGGGTGGATCACTTGAGTCCAGGAGTTCGAGACCAGCGTGATCAACATGGCAAAACTCTGTCTCTACTAAAAATACAAAAATTAGCTGCGCATTGTGGTGCACACCTGTAATCCCAGCTACTCGGGAGGCTGAGGCAGGAGAATCGCTTGAACCTGGGAGGCGGAGGCTGCAGTGAGCCAAGGTTGCACCACTACACTCTAGCTTGGACCACAGAGTGAGACTCTGTATCAAAAACAAAACAAAAAAAAAACAAAACAAAAAAACAAAAAAAAATACAAAGTGGGCGGGGGAAATATATGCAGAATAATCCAACAGAGAATCTGTGAAGACTTAGCGTCATCAAGAAACATGATAATAATATATGTAGTGGGTTCCACCTGCACATACCTGCCAAGGCCTGAGCCAGGCCCCCAGGGCTCGCTTTCTCGCTCACCACAGCGGAAGACATCACTACAACCCAATCAGAAAAAAGCCAGCTTTAGCTGTGCCTGATGACGTCAAAGGTGACAAGTCTTAACAGGTGAAAATCCTTTTACTTGGGCATTAAAGCTCTTGAAATTTTTTAGTTCAGCATCTGAGAATCAAAAATATGCCTTTTCTGGTCCAGAAAGAAACTTGATTTCTTCTGTCAGCATTTTTTGTTGTTGTTGTTTAATTCCACTCAGTGTTGTTTCAACGAGATTACCTGGCCCCATTGGGGAACACAGCGCAAGGCGATATCTGCAGTTGGCTTGATTCCGACGAAAGCTGGGTACGGAAAGAGCTTTGATCTGGCCTGGGTTCACTCAAGTGCAAAGTGGCTACCTCGGGCAGCAAATGCTCCACATGCCAACGGCCAGGGAACAGCTCTAGACCAACGGCGGTGCGGCTGAACCGCGACGCCTCCGCAGCCATTTATTCCAGAGCCTTGGTTTTATGGCTGTCACTCAGTCTTGGGTGCGTGGAGAAAGTCAGTCTGCCTGAGTCAATGTCTCTTGCTGCCTGCGGCTAAGGTGAATGTTGTTCTATCACGATAATCCTCATGTATTTGTCTGAGATAGTTGCTAATTTCTACAGCCATTTCTACAGTCTAGCTGTTGAGTACCTAGGAGGTAACACAAACCATTTTTGTTACTGAGCATGGCGAGTTGCATCATAAAATTCAAGCTTCCGAAAGCAGATATTCAGTGTGAAGAAAGACTGGTAATGATAGTTTTATCATCATCTCAGTCACCTCTTAACCATTTCCTGATTCACTTGGGTGGTTTTTAATGGAGTTTCCCAAGTTAGTGTTTCCTGGGAGAATGTTTGGTTCGTTGCCTTCGAACAGCCTCCAGCTCTTCAGGCATCTCAGGCAGGAGAGCGTGTTGGGGCGGGACTCTCTTCCCGTGGACCTGACAACTCTGCCTTCCCCGGTGTGGTCTGGCTGTTCGCTTTGAGAGTGCGATGCTGCTGCTTCAGCCAGGACGTTCTCAAAATTAACAGAAGGGCTTCCTTCCTGAAATCGTGCCTATTTAGGATCTTCTTAGTCATTACGAAAAAGTATAGATAGAGTTCATAAATGACTTCATCTGTTCGGCATCAAATGAACAACCCTTCAGGCATGTGGAGTGAGCAATCTAAAGGAAGCGTTTATTTGTTTTATTTTTCCAGTGCCTTCAATAAGGCTTTCATTTCCAAATAACTCCTTTGTGTGTTACTGTTCATACAATGGCTATATATTTACCATTTAAGAGTATTGCCCCAAAGCATAAGAGTAAGAAAAATCCAAATTTGAATTAAACTCTCCCTGAGCCTCACAGTGGCCGTCACACAAAGTCTCCTGCTTTTCGTGTCTCTAGGATCCCCGAGTGTCCTGACTACAAGGAACCGTTCAGAGTTCTCAAGACGCAGGGCTCACTGGCAAGCAAAGCGCCATGGGGGACACACAGTGGGTGGCGGCTCTGGAAGGAGTGGGGTGCCTGGGTCCAGACGTACTTCCAGGGGGGAGAAAGTGACCACTGCATCCTATAGGAAGCGTGGCTAATTAGGCTTCCTCAGCTGGATGGCAAGCTCCCCGGAAGGCAAGGGTCTTTTTTGTCTGGCATTGCCCTATAGCGCGGAGTAGATGCTTAGTCTACAGGGAGGACAGCCTGTGAAATAGCTGCAGCTGCTGCCACGACCCACGGCGTTCTGCAGGACGGAGGAGCAACGCGAGTAACGTGGGAGTAACGTGGGAAGACCTCGCTCTGGCCACCAAAGCTGTCCTTCCTTTCTGGCTTTGCTTCCCTCACCTTCGATCTTTTCCTTTCTCCTGTAATAGTCATCACTAAAGAAAGTAGAAGAAAGAATGAAGTTTGCACACAGTCTAGAATTGAACTGGAGAATACATCATCAAAATCCTAAGTCATCCAAGCCTTTTGCTGGTCCGTGTCCACAGAGTGGCGGATATCTTTGTGAAATGTAAATGTGTCGGGTGCAGCTCCCCATTGCGGTGGCCCTCGGTAACAAGGTGTACGACTGTCCCTTCACAGCCCCAAGCTGAGTTCACGAAGCAGGGAGGATGCCATTGCTGGACAAGAGACCAGAGACTGGGATAGACACGTGCGTCCTAGTTCTGAAGAAAATGGCATCCAGAAAGAGAAAGCATCCAGTGGGCACAGTTTAAGGAGGTTTAGATAGAAAAATGAGTGTGCATATTATTCATGCTTAAACAGACTGCTTACATCATCAAAAATACCAATATTCAGAGGAATAAATGCACTTAAAATAATGTTTAACCAAGAACAACTTTCAGGCAGTAGGCCGCATGCCTCCTGCATGGAGGGATCTTCAAGAACAGGAACTAAATCCCTTGTTCTCCTCTGCCTGCTTGTCATCCTTCCAGAAGCACCAAGTCTGGTTTAAACCATTGCTTTCGACCTATTTGTTTGATTATAAATAAAATGTATCTTTTCCATCATCAGTGCATATTTTCTAGCTGCCAGACATAAATACACTCCTTGCTTCCTAAATTGAAATGTCATTTTCCTCATCAGAATTGGCAATTGTAAATAACCGTTTGGGTTTGTTTTTTTTTTAATGTCCTATTCTCACAAATGTATTTTTGAACAGTGTCGCATGTATTTAAAATGGTGAGTTCACACTTAATCACCTTAATTTCAGGCTCTCAAAAAACTGTCAATATAGCAGGTTTGAAATGGAGACCTCATGACTCACCTGCTTCTCAACACAATTAGACCCCAAGGGTCATTGTTTCAGCATGAAAAGTAAGGGAAGTGTTCCTTTTTTGGCCTTTTCTCTACCCCAATGATACACATTCTGCAACCACAAAATATTCCAACTCCAACTCACTTTTTGAATAAGCAACTCCTATTGTGGTTTGTTCTTTTATCATTTGAGGTTATACAGTGTGGAAAAACAAAAAAGTTACATAGTTTACTTACTCCTACAGTCAAATATTTTTTAAAAAGTAAGAACATGAGATAAAGTTCTGCTTGTCATTGCTGCCTTCTGGGGCAGTGGAAAAGCAGGTGCCTTAAGCTTTCCGTTGTGTGCAGATCTTCCACGCCCTTTCCCTCTATCAGGAAAATATGTCTGTCTCCTGGTCTATTGAGCTCTTGACCTTCTGACTAATATACCAACAAAAGGCACCGTTTATGAGTGACTAATGTATGTATCTTTCTCCATAAGGAACTTGATCACGGCTGCCACAACTCAGCATCATCACCAACTATCTTTTCCGTGTGCCCTCCAGGGATTTGTGCAATGGGCTGTCTGCCCTACACAAACAGGCCATGCCACCATCTCCCTAGGTCCACCTCTTTCATGCCTAGGAGGAGTTTATCAGCTATAATTTGGAGAGAAGGGGCACACAAAGATGAGCCCGACTCTGAGGGGACATTCGTCCCTGCTTTGGTTGGAATCTGGGAAGCTGAAGTTGTTTCTGTAAAGCACGTTCCCTGCTGCTGACCTCCCCTGTCATGCAGGGTTCTCCCGCCAGCACCTCTGTTCAAATCCCCTGTTGCTTTTCGTCCTGCCCACATTCTTCCTTAACATCTTTTCTTTACACCTGTAACAAATGTCAACAACGCCTCCTCCCAACACAAGCTTCCTCCTCCTCTCTCAATCCAACTCAAAGCCCTTCGTGGAAGGCTCCCTGCAGCGGAGCCACAGGGCTTCATCTATCCCTTGCAGCCATTCCCACCTGCACCTTCTCCCACCTCAGAACACCATGTCAATCTTAAGAAATACAAACAGAAAAGCCGGTGGACGTCAAAGGTGTATCTGTTTACATGTTTGTTTTTACAAAGTTTATTGTTGTTGTTTTTCTAAAAAGCAATAGGGCAAGAACCCTTTTGTTTAAAAATCTTATCTTTTGTTTATCTGATATATTCTTTTTGTTTTGTTTGTTTGTTTTTGAGACAGGGTCTCACTCTTCGCCCAGGCTGGAGTGCAGTGGCGAGATCATGGCTCTCTGCCACCTCGACCACCTGGGCTCAAGTGATCCTCCCACCTCAGCCTCTCAAGTAGCTGAGACTACAGGCGCATGCCACCACACCTAGCTAATTTTTTCATTTCTTTTATAGAGATGGGGTCTTGCTGTGTTGCTGTGTTGCTCAGGCTGGTCTCAAACTCCTGGTCTTAAGCAATCCTCCCACCTCAGCTTCCCACAGTGCTGGGATTACAGGCATGAGTCACTGTATCTGGCATCATCTCTCCCTCTCTCTCTCTGTTCCTCTCTCTCATTCATACATGTATGTGTGTGTATATATAATATTTTGTTCTATATATTTGAATATTTGGGATGATCGAACTTTAAATAAATTGAAATCCAGCTTTACCTGTGACAGCACAAAGACATGTACTATGAGGAAGGAAAAACCCACCTAATTGCAATGGCTTTGTGAACCATTTTAAGGTCATTTATTATGAATAAATGGCATGCACTACAGTTGTATGACTCCCAATCTGTTTTTTTCTTCTGAAAATCAGTGTTATATCTGCCTGCCTTCACCCTCACCAAAAGAAATGAATAAGGATAGCAATTTATTGTATGTATATCACAGAAGACAGTGATATTTCCCTAATAAGTTTCTGGAAACATCAAGCAAAAGAACTGCTTCCCTATGCTGTGTAGGATTGTAATTGTTATATTTATTCTGGTCTGAACCATTACTAAGTCTTTTTTAAATGTCTCAGATGACTAAGGAAGAATAAAAGGTTGGAAACACCATTTTTCCCTCTATTTTTCACATTCAAACAAAATAAACATTGTGGGTCTACAATTGAAATATGAATCAAATGAATTCTTTCTCTAGTGAAATGCACATTTTCAAGTTGCACTGAAGGTCCCTGGCCCCGTGGCACCCTCTAGGCCTGAGCAGTCACCCTCATCCTACTGGGTCCTCCCAGCCCACCTGTGCAGTTTCCTTCCACCACAGATAAGGCAGGACACACTCATGACTTGCTTGCTGGGAGAATAAATGTCGTTGAAGCCCTTGGTTACCTGGCAGTGGAATACAACAGAAAGCATGGAATGACTATCATTAGAGAAAACAATTGTGGGATGTCTACACGCAGAATGGAAGCTAAGGGGCCCCATTTTTGTCAGACTCCCTCACCCTTGGTAACTCCTGCAGCTTGGATACAATCGCATATCTCTTTTCTAAGGGATTCGAGATTGAGTTTGTGGTATAGAGGAGAGGCTGTTAGCCATAGGTTCCTGGCCTTTGAAGGCCACCCTAGAAATTGCGTCTCTCCTAGCACCTGAGAGGCAACTGAAGCGATCACTTCCAGACCCTACAGCTGACACACCTCCCTAGACTTGGGGACTCCAAAACTAGCAGTGACACAAACTCCCTGCAAAGCCCTGACTGACGAATAGCTGCATCCCAGCATTGAGTGATCGTTCGGGAGCAGCCAGGGCACGAGAAGCAGATTCCTCCTGTCCCACCTGCACCTGGAATGAGCAAAATGATTTCAGGGAACTGAACACTTGGGTTACTGGGATTCAGGAGAAAGAGTTTGCCATGCGTTCAAAAGCAGCAGAGACACGGGGTGGGGGCTAAGCCTCATTCCAAAGCAGATCCATTTTAAATCACAAGGAACAAACAGCCTGATCTCACAATAGACTGTTCCTTCTAAGGACACCATGCTGTGATTTCAGAAGACTCAGGGCCCGAGAGAACACTCTGTATATAACAGATCAAGAAACAGAGTCCCTGACTTGTCCTCTTTCTTGTAACTGTGATTCACTCGCTGTTGTTTACTCCATTAATCCTTCATTTTAGATTATTTTGCCTTGGCTCCAATTTGGGAGTTGGTATTTTTGTATAGTTGCCACTGCTTTTAAAACTCCTCAAGATCGTGTAAAAATCTTGCATGTTTGTGTCTCCTCATAAGCATTCAGAGAAAATGCCTAGACTGTGTAGGACTTTTCGGGAAATTGCGGAGAAATAACTGCCCTCTTTGTGTGTTTGCATGCACCAGTGAACTCCGGAGATGGCATTGACTACAGCCAGCAGAAGAGGGAGAACATTGGTGACTTGATCCAGGAGACGCTGGAGGCCTTCGAGCGCTACGGAGGAGAAAATGCCTTTATCAACATTAAGTACGTGGTCCCCACCTACGAGTCTTGCTTGCTAAACTAACAGTGGCAGCAGCTGGGACTTGAAGCCTCCCGTTGGTGTTGGGATCATCCGTCTCTGCTGCTTTTAGCATCTCATTCCTTGTGACTTCCACAGCTTTCTTTTCTACAGCTGCTAAAATAGTGGCTTATGGGCCATTGGACTGTTAGCCCTATTGAGAGCAAGGCTTTCCAATACATAAATAGTGCCTGTTTCTTAGATTACAATAGTGTACTGTGCTTATTTGTTCTATGAGAAGAATTGCTTCTTTATACAGCTCCGACAGAAGCAGGAGTCCGAGTGAAACCTTCAGTTGTATAGACAATAAACTATAATTTTCATACGCAATTCAGCAATTGCTGTTCTGTGTGTGCCTGCCCTGGGGGTGATGTCAGAGGTTGTAAGGGAAGAGTTTATGCTGACTGCTTAAGAGGTGTTTGTCATGGAAGAGAAGCATCGGTTCAGCCGTGCCTCTCTAGCAGCTGTGCGGAATAATGTGCTTTGACATTCAATAAAACTGTTGAATCTATATTCCAATTACAGCAGGAAATTTTTGCAGCCCATTATAACCTCAGCTACAGTTGTAATTAATGCCTTTAGCCTACTAGTGATCTGGGCTTCAGGGGCCTTTCAGTTTATATTTGGGTGCAGGTAGGGGAAGACTGGGGAGAGGACGGGGTCAGGGTTACGTGTGAAATGTAACTTGGCAAATATGTTTAAAAAAAAAAAGAAAAGGCTAGCTTGAATCCTCGTCTCTCCGTATGCTTCCTCCCACTAGTTGGATGACTTTTCATAGCACCATGCAGTAGGTCTGATGGCCGTATTGGGGGATTTTATTGAGACCAAAAAGGAAAAAAGCAAACAAACAAAAAGACAAAAGACATGCACTTTTTCATTCAATTGAAAAAGAAATTTTAAAATGACCAAAGAGAAGAGCAACTGTAAGAGAGTCAGCCCTGGATCGTGGCTCTTCAGACATGTCAGATGGGAGCTTCAGGCATTTGAAACTTAGCCCAGAAAACTTCATAAAGATGGAACACTGACTTTGCACACTCGAGAGATGCTGTAACTGCTTAGAAATACATAGCCGAAAGTATCTTATTCCTGTAGCAAAGTGAAACTTCTGCATAAAAGTGAAGAAATGAGGCCAGGTATGGTGGCTCATGCCTATAATCCCAGCATGTTGGGAGGCCAAGGTGGGTGGATCAGGAATTCGAGTCCAGCCTGACCAATATGATGAAACCCCGTCTCTACTAAAAATACAAAAATTAGCCAGGCATGGCAGCATGCGCCTGTAATCCCAGCTACTTGAGAGGCTGAGACAGGAGAAATGCTTGAACCCGGGAGGCGGAGGTTGCAGTGAGCCGAGATCGTGCTGTTGCTCTTCAGCCTGGGCAACAAGAGCGAAACTCTATCTCAAAAAAAAAAAAAAGAAAAAAAGTGAAGAAGCGAAATGTGTTTCTCCATGCACTATGCATCAGCCTCCAAACTGTTTTCACTATCTAAGGCACAAGTTTCTAAAGGCAAACACCAGTTTTGAAAATGAGCTCATCGTCCATTTCTCCTGATTACTGTCTCAGCATGTGAAACCTAGCAGCTTAGGAGCTACCATCCTGTTTCTGTAAGCATTGTCTACGGTGAAGGAAGAGGCATGATTGGATAAGACAAATTGACTTTGTTTTTTGTCTTTTGTTTTTTGAGATGGAGTTTCACTCTTGTTGCCCAGGCTGGAGTACAATGGCGTGATCTCAGCTCACCACAACTTCTGCCTCCTAGGTTCAAGTGATTCTTCTACCTCAGCCCCCTGAGTAGCTGGGATTACAGGTGTGCACCACAGTGCCTGGCTAATTTTGTATTTTTAGTAAAGACGGGGTTTCCCCATGTTGGTCAGGCTGGTCTTGAACTCCCAACCTCAGGTGATCCACCCGCCTCAGCCTCTCAAAGTGCTGGTATTACAGGCATGAGCCACTGCGCCCGGCCAACAAATTGACTTTCATGCACAATATTTGGTAAAGGCACAGCTAGAAGTAGACATCCACAGATTAAAGCAGGTTATTCTGCAAACTCTGACATTCAATTGCATCCATCAGCTGGCATCAGTGAAACAATCAAAGGGAACACCAAAGTCTGTAAGGTTATTAGTTAGAAGGATCACGGCTTGTTGGCGCCTTTGAAAGCTGGTACTGGAATGGCTCTGACCCGGCTCTGCTGGGACATGCAGAGGCAGCTCTGGCCACTCACTCTTCATTATACTCATGAAAACTGCCTGGTATAGGAGCAAGAAGACCTGGCAACTTAGCCAAGAGCCCTAACTTTGGAATTAAAACATCAGGCTTTGGCCGGGCACGGTGGCTCACGTGCCTGTAATCCCAGCACTTTGGGAGGCCAAGGTAGGCAGATCACCTAAGATCAGGAGTTCGGGCCAACATGGTGAAACCCCCATCTCTACTAAAAATACGGAAATTAGCCAGGCCTGGTGGCAGGTGCCTGTACTCCCAGCTACTCGGGAGGCTGAGGCAGGAGAACCGCTTGAACCCGGGAGGTGGAGGTTGCAGTGAGCTGAGACTGTGCCACTGCACTCCAGCCTGGGTGAGAGAGCAAGACCCCGTCTCAAAAAAATAAAATAAGGCCGGGCGCGGTGGCTCAAGCCTGTAATCCCAGCACTTTGGGAGGCCGAGATGGGCGGATCACAAGGTCAGGAGATCGAGACCATCCTGGCTAACACGGTGAAACCCCGTCTCTACTAAAAAATACAAAAAACTAGCCGGGCGAGGTGGCGGGCGCCTGTAGTCCCAGCTACTCGGGAGGCTGAGGCAGGAGAATGGCGTAAACCCGGGAGGCGGAGCTTGCAGTGAGCTGAGATCGGGCCACTGCACTCCAGCCTGGACGACAGAGCGAGACTCCGTCTCAAAAAAATAATAATAATAAAATAAAAAAATAAAATAAAATCAGGCTTCATTGACTAGTTCTGTCATTTATTTGCTCTGCTGCCTTAGCAAGATATTTAACCTCTCTGAAACTCACACGGCGTCAGCTGTGAAGTGGGGATGCCCCCTGCGTGCTGCAGGGTTATAAGCTGTAGGGGTAACCTATGAAAAGTGCTACCAGAGTTTGTGGTACCTGTCGAACTTTTATTTCAAAGAAAAACAAGTACAAAAGATGACTAGTGTCTACCCGGGCAGAGCGATACGTATTTGAAAACTCCTCAGACAATACGATGCTTCTTACGTGGCAGTGGTGAGTTTCTTGTGAAAAGAAGATAATT
Source organism: Theropithecus gelada (assembly GCF_003255815.1). Taxonomy (NCBI): domain Eukaryota; kingdom Metazoa; phylum Chordata; class Mammalia; order Primates; family Cercopithecidae; genus Theropithecus; species Theropithecus gelada. Next base: position 128,376,524 of record NC_037671.1, on the reverse strand, counting down.
TTGCAAAAACCCAAAATAACTCTATAGATAAGATCATGTTCTCTGGAAATTAAAAGGCAAAATAAAACCCCCAAACCCACAATTTTGTGGTTTTAATAGAATTAGAAAAGGCTACTTTTTCCAATGGTCAGCCCACCCAAGTCTGCCTTCTAAAATAATACCCACGTCTCCAGCCAAATAATTTCTGATTAACTCCACGGAGAAGGAGGAAATGTCAGCAGGTTTCCGGCCTCTGAGCAAGACAGCAGCTTCTTCCACCTGCTACATTTATACACTGAAACTGCCTTTCAAAGACAGCTAAAGGAACGGAATGATGAAGAGCGGGAAATACTGGGGACTGGGTATTAGGCAAAGGTTTTTGTTTGTCCTCTTAGGACTGTTACATTTACTCAAAGACACCATTCAGGTGTTAAAGTCAGTTAAGGGGGAGGCAAGGAATGAGACCTTGGATGCCAGGGTAGAGGAGCTGGGTGGGAAGGCTGGGCCTGTCACTCGGGAGCTGGACAGCCTGGAGCGGGTCACTTAGCTTTCCTCACCTGCAGGACAGCCTCTCTCCCCAGGTCACTGCGAGGACACGATGATAGACGCTGCGGCACAGTGGTTCTAGTGCAGGAGTGGGAACCCAGCAGAACTGCTTTTGAAGTATCTTTCCACCACTGAGTAGCTGTCCTGTGACCTTGGGCAAATTATGTAAATGCTCTAAAACTCAACTCCCTCATCCAAAAATGGGCTGTACGATGTCGACCTTGCAGGTTGGTTATAAGCGTCGCACACGTGCATGTTTGTCCAGGGCTCCCCGAGGTCCATGGCCGGGTACCCGCGAGGATAGAGGGATGTTCCTGGGGAAGTAGCCACCAAGTGCCTGGAGAAAACAGGTGCTCCATCATCGTGTGGTCCCGTAGGAGAACCGGGCTCTAATGTCTGCTGAGTCCCCATGGGCCGGGGTGGGTGGTCTCTTGTCCCTAATAGGCCCAAGTGAGACAGATGCCAGGATTTGCAGCCCACACGCCCTCCTGGAAGTCATCTCCATGGGCACACTCCTGACTATGAGAGTATCCTCCCTGGCCCGTCGGGTGGGAAGAATGGCACGTGATTTTTATGGCCTGACTCTATATGAGAAATGTCAGTCAAAAATGGACATTTTTGGAGTTCAGGCCAGGCGTGGTGGCTCACACCTATAATCCCAGCACTTTGGGAGGCTGAGGCAGGTAGATCACCCGAGGTCAGGAGTTTGAGACCGGCCTGGCCAACATGGTGAAACCCCCATCTCTACTAAAAACACAAAAAATAAGCCAGACATGGTGGCGGCAGCCTGTAATCCCAGCTACTCAGGAGGCTGAGGTGGGAGAATTGTTTAAACCTGGAGGCAGAGGTTGCAGTGAGCTGAGATTGCACCATTGCACTCCAGCCTGGGCAACAGGAGCGAAACTCCATCTCATATATATATATGGAGAGAGAGAGAGTTAAAAAAACTCTGTGAAATGGTTACATCCTTAGAAAATATTATTTTCAAAGCTGAAGATATCTTAAACAACAACAACAACAAAAAAAAACCCTTAAGTTCTTCTGGGGTTGACCTCCATGATATCTCTAGCAAAGTTTCAGTATAGGTCGTGGGACATCTCAGACTGCTAATTTAGAGAAGCTAAAACTAAAGAGTTTTAAGTCTGTTTCAACATGCACTGCCTCTTTTACTTCTTTTGGTTGTTTTCAGATGTTCATCACAAGCCTTTTGCAAGCAAAAGCTGGAAGGCTCAAAGACGGATCTTCTTTTGAAGAAGTAATATATCTGGGGAAATGCCCCATGGATATTTTTCTAAATATAAATTTCGATTCTCCGATAGGACTTTAAATGGAGTCAAAAGCCTCAAATGCTTTCTAAACAATTTCCTCTATGAAAGCTTCCTTCATTAGAAATGTACCCGTTGATCAAAGTTTGTCCAAAATGTGATGTTTCCAAGATACAAGGAGGCTTTGCTTTCAGCAAAGTGAAACTGACTTTGACCAAGTTCCCATTCACACCACGTCGATTCATGTCCACCAAACATCCAGGGCCCAGAGGGACCTTGGCGGTCACACAGCTTGTGGGTCAGCAGTGCCTAAGTCACACAGAGGTAACCAGGGCAGTACCCATTCTCCAGGATCTGCCACCTCCACACAGGTGTCCACTGGAGGCTTGCTAGGCAGCTCCTAAAACTCCATATTCTTTTTCAGACCAAGAAAGAAGAGCTTTCCCAAGCACAATCAACCCCATTTCTGTTAAAATCACCTGTTGGAAGGGACTTAAACTTTCTATTACCTTTTGTACACTAGATTCAGTATTTCTTTGCTCTCCAAGGGAAACTGAGGAAGTCTCCTGTGTGCTTGGAGGGAAAGGTCACTTTAAAATGGGCACTCTATTATGATTATTTGTAATCATGACGTTGTAATACAAAAGGAACTATCAACCTCTTCTCTGTCCTGCAATGGGAAGACAATGATACAAGTATACTTGGCTTAATCAAGAGCACTTTGCAACAGGAAGATACGTATTGGTGTTGAATCAGATTCTAAAAATATCTCCCATCATCTTTGTTTCTTTTGCAGTCTTAAATGTGTGAATGCATGCAAGCTGCATGGGAATCCAAAACAGAAGTCAAGCTTTGTTTTGGAGAAACCCTAACTAGCAAACCCTAGTTTGCTCTCCAGTTCAAGTGCTGGTGATGATATTAAAGAAGCATGTAGTCGCTATAGAAGAAAGTTTCCGAGATTCCTTCCATGGTTGCCTCAATAAGGAATGATTCTATTCCTTTTGCTCACACAATCTTATCCAATTTTAGACCTCACTACTGACATAGCTCGGTTCTTCTTACAAGTAACTTGGCAATTACCCAATTCCCCTATCAGTAGTTAATGACATGGACAGAGATGTGGTGGGAAGTGCCCTTTGCACATTGATTGATTTGCATTTCTCTGTTACAGAGGTTGACTTCTGCTTTCCCCAGTGGGAATATTTGTAAGGTACTTGGATTCTTTATTCGTTTTTACTTTGCCAAGTTTCTGTAAGTTTAAATCTGGGTGAAAGGGTTTGTTCTCTTCCTGTGCTTGATAAGTGTAGAAATGTATTACTTTAGTTTCTTTTTTATTTAGAAATTATTGGGAAATATTCCCCAGCCTTGCCTTAAGAATCTGTTGGAAACTCTGCACCCTCTACCCAGATAAGTGCACGTTACACACAGTATTTTGAAGATAATTTCAGGGCCTTTACAGATGTTGCAATTCCCATGTAAGAAATGGCAGTGCTTCCATTAAGAGAAGGAGAAGAGAGAGTGTACCGTCCACCTGCTTAGTGGCAACAACCCACGGAGCCTGAGGGCCACTGCAGTAAGGACAGGCCGCGTTGTATGGGAGGTGTGTGCATGCTGAGACTGGATTGTTCCTTCTCAGTCGCCTTTGCTGCGTCCCTCTCCTCTTCCTCACCTCTAAACATTGCAAGCCTCCCAACTCAAACCTCCGCCTCACCTCTGTTTCCACCAGGTGACGCGACCAGTCCGGCGGATCCACATGCCGTCTGTGCACGGCTGATTCTCACATTTGCTCTCTGGCCCCAACTTCCCCAGCGCCTGCTGGGCATCTCCCCCAGGATGCCGAAGAGATCGATCCAAACCGAATGCATGGACCCACCTGCCTCCCGCCACTCTCCCGCCCCGCACCCTCCCCACGCGGAGGGCTCCAGCTCAGTCAGCAGGCGCCCACGTCACCACGGGGGCCAAAATGCCAGGATTCATCCTCTTCTTTCACGTCTCCACCCAATCCAGTACAGATCCTGCGTGCTAAACCTTCAAGATCTGTATCTGACCAAGTCCCAGCCCCTCCTCCTCGCTCTAGTCCAGGTCCCCAGCTCCCCTAGCTGACCCCCAACCTTGCAGGGGGTGGCGGGATCCTCTACCTTGAAATCAGTGACCCTTTAAACGCCAGTCAGGTTCCCATGTTCTCAACCCTCCAACGGCTTCTGCCTCCCAGCTGGGGCACATTCCAGACCTCTGCCGTGGGTGACATGCGGCCTGAAGGATGTGGCCCTGGTTCCTCCTGAGCCGTTTCTGCCTGGCAGGGTTGGGCCCCTCTCTGGGCAGAGGCTGTGCCGGCCTCCTCCCTGCTCCACCCGCAGGCGCAGCATATCCTCCCTACAGAGCGGTGTCTGGACGCCCCCATGGTGTTCACTGAGCCTCCTCCCTCCGCTGGCCTCACTGTGGTCTCTGCTATACCTCAGAAGGGCCTTCCTTGACCCCATACCTCTTAGTCTCTGTCCCCTATTGCTTTACTTGCTTCAAAACATGGACAAGTGTCTGACCGCAGTACCTATATGCTTGATTTTTCACTTATTTCTTTATCCTGTGTCTCTACCCTAGGGCATGAGCTCTGTGAGAGCAGGGAGCTCCTTTCACTATGACATCTCTCTCTCCAGGAAGCACGCCCTGGGCCTAGTCAGCCTTCAAAAGACATTTGTTGGCCGGGCGCAGTGGTTCACACCTGTAATCCTAGCACTTTGCCAGGCCGAGGCAGGTGGATCGCCTGAGGTCAGGAGTTCGAGACCAGCCTGGCCAACGTGGTGAAATCCCTTCTCTACTAAAAATACAAAAATTACCCGGGCATGGTGGCACTTTCCTGTAATCCCAGCTACTCAGGAGGCTGAGGCAGGAGAATCTCTTGAACCGGGGAAGCAGAGGTTGCAGTGAGCTGAGATCTTGCCACTGTACTCCAGCCTATGCACTCCAGCCTGGGCGACAGAGTGAGACCCCATCTCAAAAAAAAAAAAAAAGAAAAAAAGAAAAAAGAAAAAAAAAAGGGTGGTGGGGAACATTTGTTGAAGAAATGACTAAGCAGCCCTTATAAAAGGGTTCAGACAGGCCATAGTCAAATAAGCTTGGCAGAGAAGCAGAGGTACCCTTGCACCCCACCCTCCTGTCTGACTTAGGCAGGGGCGCTAGGCCTTGCCCTCCTGTCTGACTTAAGCAGGGGTGCTGGGCCTTGCCCTCCTGTCTGACTTAGGCAGGGGCGCTGGGCCTTGCCCTCCTGTCTGACTTAGGCAGGGGTGCTGGGCTTTGGAGGGTGTCCTGTGTCAAAGGTACTGCTGTCTTGAGGGAAGAATTATCAGCCCAAGGTAAGATTCCTTGGAGACGCTCAGGCTTTGGAAAACACAAAAAGATGCTGCTTTCGTGGAGAAAGGTGTTCATGATTCTGTTTAAACCAAGTCAGAGGAAAGTATTTTAAATATCCTCCAAAGCTCCCGGAAATGCAGGGCCCATCTGTTTGTTCAAAGACAGACCAACCTTCTTTTTGTGAGCTGCAGCCTAAGCAGGGGTCCAGTGCAGGCGCCGTGTCACAGACTCACCATCTCCTCCGTATTTGTCACTGGGCTCCTCCGGGGACCACGCAGGACCTGAACTAGATGATGGTCACTGAGGCTGCAAGCCAGTGTGCAGACGCCTTCCAGACGCTCCCCCGCCATCCAGTGTGCCCCACAGGGGACTCCATGCAAATGGCCTATTTCACATTCTCAGTGAGACCAAAGAGAAGGAGACCAAGTGTCCTGACCCCTCTGACAAGCAGTTGCCCCAGCACACCCTAGATCAGCGGTTCTCAAAGTGGGTTCCCGGGACAGCAACCTCAGCATCACCTGGGAGCTTGGGAAGAGGAGCTCATGTTCCCGGGGCCCTCCCTAAAGCTGCAGAATCAGAGACTTTGGGATGGGGTCTGTCAATCTGTGTTTGGACAAGTTCCCCAGTGACTGTGACACACCATGAAGTTTGAGAACCACCGTTCCAAACCAAGGCTTCTAACTGCATGTTCATTCCCAGCCATTTGGAAGGCTCAGCTGAAAGCCAGTGAGCCAGAAGCCAGGGCTCCACGGATCCTGCTTTCCAGAGCGGCCGTTCCCGCCATGTTCCATTAGGCAATAGGGCTCTTCAGGGAAATTAATTGAATGTTGGCTTCAGGAATCATTGGAAAACTTCAGCTTCCCTCGACAGGGAAGCTGACGTCTACATCGTCCTCAATCTAGAACAAGAATAATAGGTGTACCTCAGAAAAATGTGGTTTCAGTCCATCAGTAAAAAGCCAGTATTGTAAAAACCTATTATCTTTGCTTCAAGTGTTATCAAAAAATAATAATAATAATAAAATAAAGGCTTAGAAGTCTCACTGTTCAACATGGCATTTGCAAATAGTCAATGTAATTGTCATCTTTATATTTGAAACTTTTTTAAAAAATGAATCATTTCCATTAATACAGAAAGAAAACTTTCTAGTGGAGGCTCAAAATTCAAAGAATCAGGATCAGTTCTTCCAAAACGACTTACATATAATCTCGTTTGCCAGACACTGAAGTAAGACGTCTGTATTAGCATTTTCTCCATTGCTGCAGGTTTCTGTCTCTGTGGGTTCATGAAAGCAACCTACAGCCAAAACTATGTCCACATACAGCAAACCCACATGCCACTTGATTTCATTAAATGCATAATAGGGGCATTCTAGAACCAGAGCTTTAAATGGCCTTTTTGTCTCCTTCCTCATACATCTGGGGCAGTGAACACGACATTAAAATGCAGCCAGAAAAATGTCCCATAAAGAACTTTATTGACAAAAAGGTAAATTTGTAATAACCCTTCAGTAGGCTTCATTCAAGAGGGGGTAATATGTCATATGAGTAGGATTTTTACAGCTCTCGTAGGAATTCCCTGTATTAAAAGAATGTTTGCAGTTTAGAGAGAACCCAACTGCAAAACATTCCTGAACGGTGACAATATTTGTCTCCATCTAATATTATGTGGTGGATCTTTGTTTGTGGAGAGTGGAGAGGCTATGTCCTGCTAGAGTGATTTTTCCATCAATTCAGGACTCAGCAAATATGACCCAAACAAACAACCAAATTGATTAAAATGCTTTATTGGGAAGGAAGAGACTGAGTCTTGGGGACATGCTTCAATAGCTACTCACGTCACCAAGACGGCAAAGGCCGCATCGCTGACAAATACCACCACGTCTCACGGAAGAGGCTGAGGAGTCCTGGCTGAATCATGCTTTATTCTGGAAAAGATCTGTACGAATCTGCACAGCAGTGAAAATGTGTGGACGGCTTCTGTCTCTTCAGCCCAAGGGAGGCCGCCCTTCATCGCAGGAGGGAGGCCCGCCCTCCCCGCTGTGGTTGCTGTGGAGCTCAGAGGGGTGAAGGCATGTGGAAATTCACAGCACCATGCCAGCCTGCAGGACTGGGAGCGTAGTTCCCACTAAAGAGCAAATACTGTACTGTTTTTCAAAAAAAAAAAAAAAAAATTAAAATCTGAATCCCAATGTTTGTTCACAGCAGGGCTGTAAAACAAGTAGACAAAGATCTCAGGGGGCTTTGTGACAGCATGGTGGATTGGAGTTAAAAAGAGGTGGTGTCGTTTGGATGCACAGATAGTCTAGGTGAGCCTTGTGAGCAGAGAAACGGGACTCCAATCTAAAACACAAAATGAGGGCTAGAGACGGGTGCGAGGCGGAGAGTAAAACCCTTTGGTTAGGATTCCAGGCCAACTAAACTGCAGCTCTGCCTCTTACTCTCCAGCCTCACTTTCTCCATCTGAAAAATGGGAGGGAGGCATTGGAGGTATTTTGTGAAAATCACTTAATACTGTGCTGACACTTAATCTTTCAATAGAAGATATGTGAAACATATGAATATAAAATACGATATAAACAGAGAATAAACAAGATGAACAGAGGCCAGGCACAGTGGCTCATGCCTGTAATCCCAGCACTTTGGGAGGCCAAGGCGAGCGGCTAGCTTGAGGCCAGGAGTTCGAGACCAGCCTGGTCAACAGGGTGAAATCCCCGTCTCTACTAAAAATACAAAAATTAACCGGGAATGGTGGCACACACCTGTAATCCCAGCTACTTGGGAGGCTGAGGCACAAGAATTACTTGAACCCAGGAGGCAGAGGTTGCAGTGAGCACTCTAGCCTGGGCGACAGAGCAAGACTCCATCTCAAACAAAAGCAAAAACAAAACAATGTGAACAGACACCTATACACACCACTCTGAAATCCCAGACAAGCTCATCTTAGACGATGTGGCCATTCGGATCATCAGGGGGAACAATGCTGTGACCAGCCTGCCTTCTGTGACATGGCACCAGTTTCCAGTGTCATGCAGTTGTCACAGCCCTGACCAGGTCCCATGCACACCATGGTGGCCAGACCCGTTTGTTTATGACTCTGAAAACCAAGGCATGAAACTTTAATGTTTTCCACATTACACACCTGAGAAGAGATGTTGGGTGTTAGTACAGAATACCAGAAAGCATTTCGTTTTAGCCAGTGAACGTAGACTCTATTACTTTGAAGTTTGTTTCCTCCGCATTTTATTGATGAAAATGTCAGCTTGGTTCAGTCCACCCTTCAAAGACGTGTGACTTCTTTTATTCACAAACACCCCCCATCTCCTTGCTGCTGTCAGCCACACTGACTATCTTCTGTTTCCTGTGTTCCAATGTTACATTCTTTTTTCAGAGACCTCTCAGTTCTTCCTGGTTTTTAAAACCTGATTGATCGTCAGTGGCTGGACAAACACTTTTTAATTTCCCAAGAACCACAGACAAAAACCAGGGTGAGAGGTCACGGATTTAATCACAGATGAGATTTCATCTGTTTATTTTTAGCTTCTTTATGAAAGTTGTCATTTTTTTTCCTTCAAAGCTACACAAGGAACCCTACCTGTGTGGTTGGAGTGTGTTGAGAACACCACTTGTCCTGTGCTTAGAGGGTTCTGATGAGATTGGCTCACATTTCCTTGACCTGACTCGGGATAGAAGCTCACCATGGCCATGCCAGTCATCTTCCCCTCCCCAGAAGTGAGGTGATATCATTTGGAGATTTATCCCCACCCAGTCTCATGTTGAGATATTACCCCCAGTGTTGGAGGCGGGGCCTGGTGGGAGGTGCTTGCATCACAGGGGCAGATCCTTCAAGGCTTGGTGCTGTCCTCACCATGGTGAGTGAGTTCTGGAAAGATCTGGTTCTTTAAGTGTGTAGCCCCTCCCTGTCTTGCACCTGCCCCCACCATGTGACCTGCCTGCTCCCACTTCCCCTCCTGCTGTGAGTAAAAGCTCCCTGAGGCCTCCCCAGAAGCCCAGCAGATGCCGGCGCCATACTTCCTGCACAGCCTGCAGAACCGCAAGCCAATTAAACCTCTTCTCTTTGTAAATTAGCCTGTCTCAGGTGTTTCTGTACAGCAGTGTGAGATAGGTGCAACATATGAGGACACCCTCCTGAGCAGTGCCCTCAGGGAGGGAAGGACACAGGGAGTCCCTGGCCTGTGCACCCTACCCACAGGCCACAGTCATGGCTCTGTCATGGCGGCCTCTTTGTGGTTGGGTATCTGGGTCTTCCTTGCTCTCCCATTTCCTCTTCTGCTGGGTTTGAGCCTCCTGGTTGCTCGCAGGGCCACTGCCCCAAGGCAGCGGGAGAGGAGCCTAAAGCAACCTCAGGAGCAACTGAGGGCCTGGGACGTGTGGCTGGACAGGGTGAGCAGAGGCCAGAGGCCAACAGGAAGCTCTGGGCTCTCTGAGGAGATTGTTATGGCTGCTCACAACAGCCTGTTGAAGCAGCTACGTTGTCTGGGGTAAATACCCGGGGTTCATTGTCTCACACCAGGAAAATTGAGGACACAGACACACATGAGGAGTTTAGGAATGGAGGTTTAATAGGCAAAGGAGAGACAAAGAAAGAGAAAGGAAAACAGCTTTCTCTCTAGTGAGAGAAAGGGGACTTCTCAGAGGAAAAGGCTGGCCAGCAGATGCGCTGGATTATAGAGTCAGGTTTGAGGAGGTGGTGTCTGGTTTACACTAGGGCTTACAGATGGGTCCCATCAGGTATGACGTTTATATAGCACAGGGGGAAGGCTGGCCACCCCACCCTAAACTTATGCAAATGAACTTTCCCATTGGCCAGGCCATCTTGTCTGCCCCTTACTGTACACATGGCTGACAAAGAGAAGGGAAGATGGAGCCACCATCTCGAATGTGATTGGCACAACTGCAGGCATCTATGTCTGCAGCTCGATTTTACAGGCTGCTCTTATTAGAAAGGAAAAGAATTTGGGCCTGCTTTTCATGAAAAGGAAAACCATACTGAGGACTTCCGTACCCTCACTAGCTGCCTAAGTAATTTCTTCTTCACTCCTGTATCACTGTAAGGCAGACATCACTTCCATCATAGAAGAGAAAGCCTGCATTCGGGGAAGTGAAGTACTTTGCCCGCTCCATCTGTCCGCCACACACCAGCCTAGAGTTGGTGCAGCAAGGCCAGGCGTGTTCTGCAGGCTCCAGGAACAGAATCCCACCCGCAGCCGCAGGGCGCACGCCCAAGGTCCTGTGTGACAGTGAAGCCCGACTCAGGGCTGCTACAGTGCCTAGGACCAGGGAGACGTTCCTGCTCTCCAGAAGCTTCAAGAGCAGTGAATGGCCACAGTCAGAAATGCTCAGGGACTTCCATACTGGGCAGGAAGTTGACCCACCCAACCCCAGAGTCCCTTACAACCCTAACATTCCCTGAGTGCATGCAAGCAGATCGAACAGTTCAATAAGTTGGCTGAACTGCACCAGGCGCAGTGGCTCACACCTGTAATCCCAGCACTTCGGGAGGCCAAGGTGGGTGGATCACTTGAGGTCCGGAGTTTGAGACCAGCCTAGCCAACATGGCAAAATCCCATCTCTACAAAAAATACAAAAATTAGCCAGGCATGGTGGCGCATGACTGTAATCCCAGCTACTCAGGAGGCTGAGGCATGAGAATTACTTAAGCCCGAGAGGCAGAGATTACAATGAGCCAAGATGGCACCACTGCACTCCAGCCTGGGCAACAGCGTGAGACTCTGTCTCAAAAGAAAAAAAAAAAAAGTTAGCAAAACTGTAAAGAGCAGTTTATCCAAAGGCCGAAGCACAGGGAGGCAAGGACACCTTCAGCTCCCACTCCCCCTGAAGTCAGCATATCCCGTCGCCACGCCATCCAGCACTCTGCATCCCTCCCCTACTCCACCCTGCAGTCAGCATCTATCCCCACTCCCCTGCAGCCAGAATCCCTCCCCACTCCCCCTGCAGTCAGCATCCCACTCCCCCTGCAGCCAGAATCCCTCCCCCACTCCCCCTGCACTCAGCATCCCTCCCCTACTCCCCCTGCACTCAGCATCCCTCCCCCACTCCCCCTGCACTCAGCATCCCTCCCCCAC